>NW_024068607.1:0-120024 GCF_009389715.1 Phoenix dactylifera
ATCGGAAGAATCAATATCTCCCACGCTTCCAACGGCAAAAGATTCTTCCGGGTTCATTGTTCATAATTGCATATTTGCTTTTTAGAGCTTTTTTTTTCTTTGTAAACTCTTTCGTTGTGGTGCTTGTTCCAGTCAAGGGACTTGGGGAAAGGCGTCCCAAGCCTAAGTGAAATTGGGGTTTTGGGTTTGTTGTGAGCCCGGTGTAAAACAACGAGTTGGGTAGTGAGCTCGCAAAACTACCGTACTGTAATCGTGGATTATAGTGGAAATTTCCAAAGGTGATTTGGGGAGTGGATGTAGGAGCAGTGGAAGCTCCGAACCACTATAAAACCTTGTGTTTGCGATGACCTTTCTCATTCTTCCTTTCTTACGTTAGTGCATATATTCGTGTGTTTATTTTTTAATTAGTTCAAAAGTTTTTAAAACACCCAATTCACCCCCCTCTTGGTGGTGACCATTCTGGGCAACAATGGTATCAGACGGGTGCTCTGTGTATTTCTTGAAAGACCTAACCGTCTTAGCCAAAGATCTAGATGGCAACACCCTTTAACAATGTTCCTGCCGAGGGGCAAGCAACCAATAGAACCTCCACTCTTCAATGGGACAAAATTATACCTATTGGAAGACTAGAATGAGAATCTTCATTCAAGCACAAGACTATGCCTTGTGGAGGGTATAGTCAAGGGACCACAAGAACCATCACATGTGGTTAATGGCATTCGAGTTCCCAAACCTGAGGAGGATTGGGATGAGAATGATGATAGGATGGCTCAACTCAATTCTAGAGCCATGAACTCACTATTTTGTTCTTTAGATGTAAATGAGTTCAATAGAGTCTCTACATGTAGTTCCGCTAAGGAAAATATGGGATAGGCTTGAAGTTACCCACGAGGGTACAAATCAAGTCAAAGAGTCCAAAGTGAACATTCTAGTTCACAAATATGAATTGTTTAAGATGGAACTAATGAAACCATCACATGCATGTTTACATGTTTTACCGAAATTATTAATGGCCTAAAAAGCTTGGGCAAATCTTACACTAACCCCGAACTGTGAGTAAAATTCTCAGGTCACTGCCAAAAGCATGGGAAGCAAAGGTCACGGCGATTGTAGAAGCCAAAGACCTCAACACTTTGGGGCTAGAACAACTCTTGGGCTCATTGATGACGCATGAGCTCACGATGAAGCAGCATGAGAAGAGTTGCCAAAGAAAAAGACAATCGCACTCAAGGCTACCTCAAGTGTATGTGAAGAAGAGAGCAGTGAGAGTGAAGAAGAAAGTCAAGATGAGGACTTGGGTTTAATAGTAAGGAAGTTTAAAAAATTCATGAGAAGAAAGAAACCCTTCCCAAGAAAGAAATTTGGAGGTAGAAATAATTGGGAAAAAGAAAAGGAAAAAGAAAGAGACCCAATCGTATGCTATGATTGCAAGAGACCGGGACATATTCGTTTCCGAATGCCCTCAACAAAAGAAGTATTTTGTAAAGAAGAAGAAGAAGGCATTGAAGGCAACATGGGATGATAGTGACACATCATCCTCCGAGGAAGAGAAGGAAGAGACCGCCAATCTATGCTTCATGGCGTTCGAAGACGACGAGGTATGTCAAAACCCAACCATAAATTTTACTTTAGAAGAATTATATGAGGCTTTTCAAGAACTTATGGGTGATTGTAGTATGTTAGGAGCAAAGAATAAAGAATTAAAAGCCTCCAATCAAAAACTAAAGGAAAATATTGAAAACTTATTAATTGAAAAGGAGAGCATTAAAAATATTGACACTACTAACCTAGAAATCAAAAATTCAAAACTGAGCATTGAAAATGAAAGGCAAAAAACACTAATTTAAGGAATTAAATCTAAAAGTAAATCCCTACTCGATAATAATACCTCACTTGCACAAAATGTTGAATCTCTTAAAAAGGATAAGGAAGAACTAGTCAAAGAAAATTTGAATCTTAAGAATGAGGTACATAAATACAAACCAATTGTTGAAAAATTTACACAAAGCTCTGAAAAATTAAATCTTATTCTTTCAAATCAAAGAGCTGTTTTTAATAAAGCCGGATTAGGATATAAAACTAATGAGAAACAAAAGTATCTAAAGAATTTCTTTGTAAAAGCAAAAGACGTAAAAACTGAAAAACCAACATGCTTTCTTTGTGGAAAGAATGGACATAAAGCCTACTCTTGTATTCAAAGAAAAATCCAAACTAACAAGAATACATTTGTAAAAGCTAAAAGCATAACTAAAGTATGGGGTGCCTAAGGGAACCAACTACACTAACCACGAAGGACCCAAGAAAACTTGGGTACCTAAGAGCTTCACATGATCATTTTGCAGGTATGCCTTGCAGCCGGGAATAAAAAGAGAATGTGGTATCTTGATAGTGGTTGCTCAAGGCATATGACCGGTGACAAGAGTTTCTTCGTCACCTTGGAATCAAAAGAAGGAGGAGTAGTCATATTTGGAGACAATGCTAAAGGCCGAATTATTGGTGTTGGTAAAATCTCCATATCACCCTCCTCATTTATTGATAATGTATTGTTAGTTAATGGACTAAAATATAATTTGTTAAGTATAAGTCAATTTTGTGACAAGGGCTTTAAAGTATCATTTGGAATCATCACTATGCATAATTAGTAGTCCATTTGACAATGAGATCATACTCACAGGACATAGGCATGGAAATGTTTACATGGTAGATCTTGATGATCTCACCATGAAGGATGGCCAATGTCTTGTAGCCATGAATCCCAAAGTCAATGAGACTAGTTGGTTATGGCATCGTAGGTTAGGGCATGCTAGCATGGATTTAATCTCAAAATTAATTACAAAGGATCTAGTCAAAGGTCTACCAAAAATAAACTTTGAAAAGAATAAAATCTGTGCTGCATGTCAATTAGGGAAACAAACAAGAAGTTCTTTCAAGTCTAAGAACATAGTTTTCAACATCAAAACCCTTAGAACTAATTCACATGGATTTGTTTGGACCCACTAGAACTGCTAGTCTAGGGGTAAGAAATTTGGTCTTGTAATTGTTGATGATTTTTCACGTTTTACATGGGTTTTATTTCTTGCACACAAAGATGAGTCCTTTCCCGCTTTTATTCAAGTTTCATAATAGGGTTTCAAATGAACTCAATCTTAAACTAAAAGCAATTAGGAGTGATCATGGTACCGAGTTTGAAAATCAGTATTTTGAAAAATTTTGTGAAGAAAATGGTATCAATCACAACTTCTCGGCACCTAGGACACCCCAACAAAATGGGGTGGTAGAAAGGAAGAATCGCACACTAGCAGATATGGCTCGTACCATGTTGTGCGAATCGGATCTACCAAAGTATTTTTGGGCTGAAGCAATAAATACTTCATGTTATATCTTAAATCGTGCTTTAGTTAGATCCATCTTAAAGAAAACACCGTATGAGTTGATAAAAGGTAAGAAACCAAATATAAGTTATTTTCATGTTTTCGGTTGTCGATGCTTTATTTTGAATAATGGAAAGGACAATCTCAGTAAATTTAGTGCTAAATCAGATGAGGGGATCTTCTTAGGTTACTCCTCATCTAGTAGAGCATACAGGGTCTTCAACAAGAGAACTCTCGTTGTTGAAGAATCCATTCATGTTGTCTTTGATGAAACTAATGGAGATTCTTCTAGAAAAGAAGAAGATGGTGATGTAGGTATACTTGAAGACCAAATGAAGAACTCTCCACTCAAGACAAACAACATGAGGATGAGATCAAAGAAGATACAAATCAGCGAGATGAAGAAGATCAACCTCCATCAAGAAATCAAGATCTTCCTAAAGAATGGAGGTATGCACATGGTCATCCAAAGGATCTAATCCTTGGTGATCCGTCACAAGGTATAAGAACTAGATCCTCTTTAAGAAACACTAGTAATTATCTTGCTTTCGTTTCACAAATAGAGCCTAAATCACTAGAAAAAGCTGAAAAAGATGATAATTGGATGAATGCTATGCAAGAGGAATTAAACCAATTCGAAAGAAATGAAGTTTGGACTCTAATGAAAAGACCCCCTAATGTTTCAATTATAGGCACCAAATGGGTATATAGAAATAAACTAGATGAAGATGGATAGTAATAAGAAACAAAGCTAGGCTAGTGGCCAAAGGATATAATCAGGAGAAAGGAATAGATTTTGATGAAACTTTTGCTCCTGTTGCTAGGTTAGAGGCTATTAGACTGCTTTTAGCATATGCATGCTTCATGAATTTTAAACTCTATCAAATGGATGTAAAAAGTGCATTCTTAAATGGCTATATAATGGAGGAAGTTTATGTAGGACAACCTCCAGGTTTTGAAAATCACTTACATCCAGATTATGTGTATAAATTGCATAAAACATTGTATGGACTTAAGCAAGCTCCTAGGGCATGGTATGAAAGATTAAGTAATTTCCTAATTGAGAACAAATTTAAGAGAGGAAATGTAGACAAAACCCTCTTTATTAAAAGAAAAGGAAGTGACTTATTGCTTGTACAAATTTATGTGGATGATATAATTTTTGGTGCTACTAATGATAGTCTTTGTCAAGAGTTTGCCAAGCTTATGCAGGGAGAATTTGAAATGAGCATGATGGGTGAGCTCAATTTCTTCCTTGGGCTGCAAATAAAACAATCAGAGGAAGGCATCTTCATCAGTCAGACCAAGTATATCAAAGAAATGTTGGAGAAATTCAAGATGAAGGATGCAAAAGAAATCAGCACACCCATGGGCTCAAGTTGCAAGCTTGACAAAGATGAAAAAGGTAAAAGTATAGACTGCAAATTATACAGAGGTATGATAGGCTCTTTACTTTACCTTACTGCTAGTAGACCAGATATATTATTTAGTGTTTGTATGTGTGCTAGATACCAAGCATGTCCTAAGGAATCACACTTGCAAGCTGTTAAGAGAATTTTTAGATATCTAGTAGGGACATCTAATGTAGGCTTATGGTATTCTAAACAATCTGACATAAATTTAATTGCTTATTCCGATGCTGATTTTGCCAGGTGCAAACTCGACAGAAAAAGCACAAGTGGCACATGTCAATTCTTGGGTGCTAATTTGGTTTCTTGGTTTAGCAAGAAACAAAATTTAGTTGCCTTGTCCACAGCTGAGGCTGAGTACATTGCAGCTGGAAGCTGTTGTGCCCAAGTTCTTTGGACTAAGCAACAACTTGAAGACTTCGGTATCAAAATGGATAATATACCAATTAAGTGTGATAATACAAGTGCAATTAACTTAACAAAAAATCCTGTCCAACACTCTAAGTCAAAGCATATAGAGATTAGGCATCATTTTATTAGGGATCATGTGCTGAAAAATGATGTGATGATTGAATATGTATGTACTGAAAATCAATTAGCTGATATCTTTACAAAGCCCCTTTGTAAAGAAAGATTCAATTTCTTAAGGAATGCTTTGAGCTTGTATGATCCTAGCAAATGAATTGAACTTGTATTGCATTGTTTGCTGCGCAAACTAGTAATCAACCTCAAGGTAAACATAAGTGAAAACATGAATTCATGTAAGCTAAATGACGAACTGTTTGACTTTCCGGAGGATGGTTACCCTCCCTTGGACTCTTCATGGAGATATTTTCAGAGCCTATTTCATAGGTATTCGAAATTTGGTCAAACACTCCTCATTTCAATATTAATAATTCAAAAATCATTATCAAATTATTATAGGATGTATCATTAAGGGGGAGGATCACAAACAAATTCACTCTAAGTTTATCAAAAGAGATCATGTTGATTAGGATGATTTAACAGAAATTGGGAGAAGATAGAATACAGTCTGAAATTTTTCAGTGTCGGAGACGTCTCTGGCAAATCGCAGAGACGTCCCCCCAGGGGAGACGTCTCGCCTTAGTCGCGGAGACGTCTCGGGGACCAAATGAGGGCTTTTTAAATAGGTCGAAATCGCTCGAGCCGACTCGAGCTTTCTCCTTCATTCCCGACCAAAACGAAAAACTCTAGCCTCCATTTGCTCTCCACCTCAAATCCTAGCCTCCATTTGCTCTACACCACAAACCCTAGCATCCATGGCACCAAAGAAGGCTAGGACGACCCGTGGAAGGCGACCTAGGGTAGCGGCCAACGGTGAGGAACGACGGGAAGAACCCTCTGCGCCGTCTCC
This sequence comes from Phoenix dactylifera, assembly GCF_009389715.1. Taxonomy (NCBI): domain Eukaryota; kingdom Viridiplantae; phylum Streptophyta; class Magnoliopsida; order Arecales; family Arecaceae; genus Phoenix; species Phoenix dactylifera. Next base: position 6,156 of record NW_024068607.1, read on the forward strand.
TCCGGTTGCTCCGCCAACCACGACTATTTCCTGTGCAAATCGCACAGTCACGATAGGAAGGTACATAGATTTCTCCTTTTTAGATCATGAGGGGTTCTCTATTGGAGAGAGACTCCGAGCCCAAGGGTGGGAGCACCTTTGTACCCTAAATACCTTGACCTACCCCGGCCTAGTTAGAGAACTTTTTAGCAATATGGCCTTAGGGGACCTAGGGTACACTGGATATGTCCAAGGGACATTAGTAGAAGTCAATGAAGATGTCCTATCCACTGTCCTACAAATTCCTAGGGACGGTGAGGCTCCAACCTCACATCCCCAAAGGGAGTCAGCCCTAAATTTACTTTTAGAAAGAGAGGACTGCGGCCCTCTTGATGTTGTCAATTCCCAGGACCTAAATGCAGAGATGAGACTTCTCTTAAGTATTGTCAACCGGGTCCTATTTCCTAAAACCGGTCGCTTCGATTTTGTTTCGGAGCGAGACTTAGTTATAATGCACCACATCCTACTAGAGATCCCTCTAAACCTCCCTAGACTCATGCTAAATTACATTGCCCTATGTCATAGGTATTCTAGGTTTAGTATACCCTATGGCATGATCTTTACCTTAATCTTTAAACACTTCAAGGTTCCCATTCCAACAAATGAACCTGCAAAGCCCTTGAGAAACACCGACTATTACAATGAGGGCACAATGAGAAGAATGGAATTTCATAAGATAGATGGATCGTGGGTCAAGGTACCAAAGAGAAAAACCCAAATCCTAGAGCCTGAGATCCCACATCATGAGTCTGACCATCACTCTCCTCCACCTAGCCACATGGATATCCCTGATATTCCCTCCAGCTCAGCTGGACCTTCCACATCAATGCCACCACCTCCTCCAGTTAGTGGGCCCTCCTTTCTGTCAGAGGATCAGATGCGCACCTTAGCATCTGCCATTTGCCAGCAGATGAGGGAGGAGATGAGATCCATGATCTCCACAGAGTTGGCCCCCATCAGAGCTTCACATGAAGGGCTTCTACAAGAGATGAAGGATATTAGAAGTCAAATTGAAGCTACAACACAAGAAATAATTGGTGTGGGTGCCACCCAAACCATCAGATCATTAGAGCTCAAGGACAGCTTGAAGAGCATTTCCAACAGTCTTAAAGAGCTAACAAAACCAGATGGCAATGTGAGCACCTTAGTTGCCCAACTCAGAGGAAGAATTGAAATGGCAACTATAGAGTTTGAGGCACTTGTGGCAGGTTTCCACAAGTCACAGGGAGATCAATTTAAGACCCTCATGGATTCCATCAACACATTCATAGATGCAGCTTGTAAAGTTTATGAACAAAATACAGCTGGTAGGGGCCATGAGCAACGTCGCCGATGATGGATATCTTGTAGGATCTTCTTTTTGTAAATCCTAGGCTATTTTGAAACACTTTTGTATTAGAAATCAATACTTGTAATGATTTCTTCTTTTTGACTATGTACTGACTTCAAAGGTTCACAATGATACATGAATACAATCCCTTTTGAAAACTGTGTACATTGCCAACTCTATGTATGTGTTTCTATGAATGTGAATGTGCCTCTTGATGTGTCATAAGAATCTCATAACATACATTAAGTATTCAGATTTGGCACAACGTATCAAAGCATCTGAAACAGGGGGAGCACAACCTGAATATCAAAGGGGGAGTAAAATGAACACTGAATATATTGAATATAGAGATAATTTGTCCCCTTCATTGTTGATGACAAAAAGGGGGAGTAGATATTGAATGTAGAGATATTGAAAGGGGGGAGCAGTTATATATATGGATATTGAATATGGAATGCAAAATTTATAATCATACTCCAAAGTTGATTTAGAAAAGATAAAATTGAAGAATATTGACCTTAAGATAATTGCCCTTCTGGAAAAGAAAGGGGGAGTCAAAAAGAATCTAGCTTTCAATTATCCTCAGCATCAATACTTCATTTTAACTTGATTCAAATTCAGTTGATATGCTAAAATCATTTAAGAACTATAAAGATCAATCTTATGCACAAGGAAAGAACTGAAAATTGAATACCTTGAGTGATGCACATTGTATCTAGTTCTAATCAAAACATTATACTTGTACATCTGATCAAATACTGTGTATATGTTTAAATCTCAAATTTTGCATATACTCAGTATTTTGTCATCATCAAAAAGGGGGAGATTGTTGACCCTCTAATAGATTTTGATGAATACAAAACACTAGAGTAAAATTCCATTATATCTTAACAATTTAATTGAGGAATTCATGTGTTTTATTAAGAATATTGTTAAGAAATGTCTAGGCAAGTTCCCATAATTTTTATGAATTTATTGAAGAATATTTTGAGTTAAAGAAAACAGATCAGGGACAGCCGAGACGTCTCCGAATAGTTTCAGAGACGTCTCTGGCACAAACAGGAAGAACCGGCACACTTGGAGACGTCCCCGACACCTGCCGAGTCGTCCCCGCGTTAGCGGAGTCGACTCTCTCAATAGCGGAGTCGACTCTCTCAGTGGCGGCAGAAAGGCAGTTTTCAAGAGATATGTGCGAGACGTCCCCACAGTAAGCCGAGTCGTCCCCGCAAGTAAAAAGGAGACTTCCCGAGTCGTCCCCAAGATAGCGAAGACGACTCTCTCAGGGTTTTTCAGAGAATAGTTTTTTTGGTAATAAGGAAGCGGAGTCGACCCTGAGACAGCGGAGTCGTCCCCATGCATAAAGTGCAGACAACCCGAGACGTCCCCTGAAGGAGCGGAGTCGACTCTCTCAGGAAATTCCAGAGGACATGTTCTTCGGAGATAAAGAAGCGGAGTCGTCCCCAGATCAGCGGAGTCGTCCCCATTCAAAAAGTGCAAACAAGCCGAGACGTCCCCTGAAAGTGCCGAGTCGACCCCAGACAATGGAAAAAGTAAAATCTTGTAGCCGAGACGTCTCCCGTTGAAGCGGAGACGTCCCCGGAGCGACTGGAACGCGACTGACAGCTTTTCAGGTTTGGTTTGAATTTCAAATCCTTCTTTCTTTGTCTCTAACGGCTATATTTGCTTTTTGGGCTATAAAAGGGACCTCTTAAGTGCTTCTCAACAACTCTTCACCAACCCAAAGCTAGATCATTCAAGAGAGAAGTAAGAAAGAAAAGTTCAAGGGAGTGAGTGCATTCAAGTGAAGAAATCAAGTGTTTTCAAGCTTCCCAAGTGATTTCAAGCTCAACCACTCTCGTGCACTTGGGATTCAAAGCTCACACTCAATCCTACGCGCTCCACATCGGAAGAATCAATATCTCCCACGCTTCCAACGGCAAAACGATTCTTCCGGGTTCAATTGTTCATAATTGTTATATTTGCTTTTTAGAGCTTTTATTTTCTTTTATAAACTCTTTCATTGTGGTGCTTGTTCCAGTCAAGAAACTTGGAACAAGGGAAAGGCGTCCCAAGCCTAAGTGAAATTGGGGGTTTTGGGTTTGTTGTGAGCCCGGTGTAAAACAACGAGTTGGGTAGTGAACTCGCAAAACTACCGTACTGTAATCGTGGATTATAGTGGAAATTCCCAAAGGTGATTTGGGGAGTGGATGTAGGAGCAGTGGAAGCTCCGAACCACTATAAAACCTTGTGTTTGCGATTGACCTTTCTCATTCTTCCTTCTTTACGTTAGTGCATATATTCGTGTGTTTTATTTTTTAATTAGTCAAAAGTTTTTAAAACACCCAATTCACCCCCCTCTTGGGTGACCATCTCTGGGCAACATGCCGCCACTGAGAGAGTCGACTCTGCTACTGAGAGAGTCGACTCCGCTATCGCGGGGACGACTCGGCAGGTGCCGGGGACGTCTCCCAACGTGCCAGTTCTTCCTGTTTGTGCCAGAGACGTCTCTGAGACTATCAGGAGACGTCTCGGCTTTCCCTGATCTGTTTTCTTCATCTCAAAACTTCTTTAATAAATTCATAAAAATTATGGGAACTTGCCTAGACATTTCTTAACAATATTCTTAATAAAGCACATGAATTCCTCAATTAAATTGTTAAGATAAATGAAATTATACTCTAGTGTTTTGTATTCATCAAAATCCATTAGGGGGTCAACAATCTCCCCCTTTTTGATGATGACAAAACACTGAGTATATGCAAAATTCGAAATTTAAACATATACACAGTATTTGCTCAGATGTACAGGTATAATGTTTTGATTAGAACTAGATACAATGTGAAATGAAATATTGATGCTAAAGATAATTGAAAGCTAAGTTCTTTTTGACTCCCCTTTCTTTTCCAGAAGGGCAATTATCTTAAAACCAATATTCTTCAATTTTATCTCTTCTAATTCAACTTTTAATCATGAATTTTGTATTTTGCATTCCAATGTATCCATATTGGTTCTACTCCCCTTATCCATATTGGTTCTATGGTTCTACTCCCCTTATCTATATATCTACTCCCCCTTTTTGTCATCAACAATGAAGGGGACAAATTATCTGTAGGTGCTTAAAGCATACTTCCTAGTAAGATTCAGCATATTTCCATGAACCACTCAAGGATATTCAAGATGTGCTCCCCCTGTTTTATGTGCATTGTTTCTTTGTATCAAATTTGAACACTCAAGGTATGTGATAAGATTTTTATGGCACATCACAAAATCACATACACAATCACAGAAACATATACACAGAGTTGGCAATGTACACAAAGTTTTCAAAAGAGATTGTATTCATGTATCATTGTGAACCTTTGAAGTCAGTACATAGTCAAGAGAAGAAATCATTACAAGTATTGATTTCTTAATACAAGAAGTGTTTCAAAATAGCCTAGGGTTTACAAAAAGAAGATCCTACAAGATGTCCCTCATCGGCGACGTTGCTCGTAAACCCTACAAGCTGCATCTATGAATGCATTGATGGAATTCATTAGGGTCTTAAATTGATCTCCCTGTGACTTGTGGAAGGCTGCCACAAGTGCTTCAAATTCTATGGTTGCCATTTCAATTCTTCCTCTGAGTTGGGCAACCAAGGTGCCCACGTTGCCTCCTAGGCTTGTCAACTCTTTGAGACTCTTGGAAATGGTCTTCAAGCTGTCCTTGAGCTCAATTGTCCTGCAGGTTTGGGTGGCACCCACACCAATTATTTCTTGCGTTGTAGCTTCAATTTGAGCTCTAACTTTCTTCAGCTCTTGTAGAAGCCCTTCATGTGAAGCTCTGATGGGGGCCAACTCAGTGGAGATCATGGATCTCATCTCCTCCCTCATCTGCTGGCAAATGACAGATGCTAAGGTGCGCATCTGATCCTCTGATAGGAAGGAAGGCCCACTGACTGGAGGAGGTGGTGGCATGGATGTGGAAGGTCCAGCTGAGCTGGAGGGTATATCAGGGATATCCATGTGGCTAGGTGGAGGAGAGTGGTGGTCAGACTCGTGATGTGGGATCTCAGGCTCTAGGGTTTGTGCTTTTCTTTTTGGAACTTTGACCCAAGATCCATCTATCTTATGAAACTCCATTCTTCTCATTGTGCCCTCATTGTAATAGTCGGTGTTTCTCAAGGGCTTTGCAGGTTCATTTTCGGGAATGTGAACCTTAAAGTGTTTGAATACTAAGGTAAAGATCATGCCATAGGGTATACTAAACCTAGAATACCTATGACATAGTGGAATATAGTTTAACATAAGTCTAGGGAGGTTTAGAGGAATCCCTAGTAGGATATGATGCATAACAACTAGGTCTCGCTCCGAAACAAAATCGAAGCGGCCGGTTTTAGGAAACAAGACCCCGTTGACAATACTTAGAAGTAATCTCATCTCTGCATTTAGGTCTTGGGAATTGACAACATCAAGAGGGCCGCAGTCCTCTCTTCCTAAAATTAAATTTAGGGCTATTTCCCTTTGGGGATGTGAGGTTGGAGCCTCACCATCCTTAGGGATTTGTAAAACAGTGGATAGGACATCCTCATTGATTTCTACTAATGTCCTCCGGACATATGCAGTGTACCCTAAGTCCCCTAATGCCATATTGCTAAAAAGTTCTCTAACTAGGCCGGGGTAGGTCGAGGTATTGAGGGTGCAAAGGTGCTCCCACCCTTGGGCTCGGAGTCTCTCTCCAATAGAGAACCCCTCATTATCTAAAAAGGCAAAATCTATGTACCTACCGGTCATGACTGTGCGATTTGCACAGGAGATGGTCGTGGTTGGCGGAGCAACCGGAGGAGACGTCGCGGAAGGTTCTTCCCTCCGTTCCTCACCGTCGGCCGCTGCCCTAGGTCGCCTTCCACCGGTCCTCCTAGCTCTTTTGGGTGCCATTGAGTGGAAATCCTAGGGAAATGTGGAGAAGGAGGCTAGGGTTTGTGATGGAGAACAAGCGGAGGCTAGGGTTTTTGGTTTTGGTCGGGGATGAGAGAAGATAGCTCGGGTCGGCTCGAGCTGTTTCACTTATTTTAAAAAACCTAGTTCGGTCCCCGAGACGTCTCCGCGACTAAGGCGAGACGTCTCGCCTGGGGGGACGTCTCTGCGATTTGCCAGAGACGTCTCCGGCACTGAAAAATTTTAGACTAAATTCTATCTTTTTCCAATTTTTGTTTAATCACCCTAATTAACATGATCTCTTTTGATAAACTCAGAGTGAATTTGTTTGTGATCCTCCCCCTTAATAATACATCCTATAATAATTTGATAATGATTTTTGAATTATTAATATTGAAATGAGGAATGTTTGACCAAATTTCGAATACCTATGAAATAGGCTCTGAAAATATCTCCATGAAGAGTCCAAGGGAGGGTAACCATCCTCCGGAAAGTCAAACAGTTCGTCATTTAGCTTAGATGAATTCATGTTTTCACTTATGTTTACCTTGAGGTGGATTACTAGTTTGAGTAGCAAAGCAATGCAATACAAGTTCAATTCATTTGCTAGGATCATACAAGCTCAAAGCATTCCTTAAGAAGTTGAATCTATCTTTACAAAGGGGCTTCGTAAAGATATCGGCCAATTGATTTTCAGTGCATACATATTCAATCATCACATCATTTTTCAGCACATGATCCCTAATAAAATGATGCCTAATCTCTATATGCTTTGACTTAGAGTGTTGAACAGGATTTTTTGTTAAATTAATTGCACTTGTATTATCACACTTAATTGGTATATTATCCATTTTGATACCGAACTCTTCAAGTTGTTGCTTAATCCAAAGAACTTGGGTACAACAGCTTCCAGCTGCTATGTACTCAGCCTCAGCTGTGGACAAGGCAACTGAATTTTGTTTCTTGCTAAACCAAGAAACCAAATTAGCACCCAAAAATTGACATGTGCCACTTGTGCTTTTTCTGTCGAGTTTGCACCCGGTAAAATCAGCATCGGAATAAGCAATTAAATTTATGTCAGATTGTTTAGAATACCATAAGCCTACATTAGATGTCCCTACTAGATATCTAAAAATTCTTTTAACAGCTTGCAAGTGTGATTCCTTAGGACATGCTTGGTATCTAGCACACATACAAACACTGAATAATATATCTGGTCTACTAGCAGTAAGGTAAAGTAGAGAGCCTATCATACCTCTGTACAATTTGCAGTCTATACTTTTACCTTTTTCATCTTTGTCAAGCTTGCAACTTGAGCCCATGGGTGTGCTGATTTCCTTTGCATCCTTCATCTTGAATTTTTCCAACATTTCCTTGATGTATTTGGACTGACTGATGAAGATGCCTTCCTCTGATTGTTTTACTTGTAGCCCAAGGAAGAAGTTGAGCTCACCCATCATGCTCATTTCAAATTCTCCCTGCATAAGCTTGGCAAACTCTTGACAAAGACTATCATTTGTAGCACCAAAAATTATATCATCCACATAAATTTGTACAAGCAATAAGTCATTTCCTTTTCTTTTCTACATTTCCTCTCTTAAATTTATTTTCAATTAGGAAATTACTTAATCTTTCATACCATGCCCTAGGGGCTTGCTTAAGTCCATACAATGCTTTATGCAATTTATACACATAATCTGGATGTAAGTGATTTTCAAAACCTGGAGGTTGTCCTACATAAACTTCCTCCATTATATAGCCATTTAAAAAAGCACTTTTTACATCCATTTGATAGAGTTTAAAATCCATGAAGCATGCATATGCCAAAAGTAGTCTAATAGCCTCTAACCTAGCAACAGGAGCAAAAGTTTCATCAAAATCTATTCCTTTCTCCTGATTATATCCTTTGGCCACTAGCCTAGCTTTGTTTCTTATTACTATTCCATCTTCATCTAGTTTATTTCTATACACCCACTTGGTGCCTATAATTGAAACATTAGGGGGTCTTTTCATTAAAGTCCAAACTTCATTTCTTTCAAATTGGTTTAATTCCTCTTGCATAGCATTCATCCAATTATCATCTTTTTCAGCTTCTTCTAGTGATTTAGGCTCTATTTGTGAAACGAAAGCAAGATAATTATTAGTATTTCTTAGAGAGGATCTAGTTCTTATACCTTGTGAAGGATCACCAAGGATTAGATCCTTTGGATGACCATGTGCATACCTTCATTCCTTAGGAAGATCTTGATTTCTTGATGGAGGTTGATCTTCTTCATCTTGTTGATTTGTATCTTCTTTGATCTCATCCTCATGTTGTTTGTCTTGTATGGAGAATTCCTTCATTCGGTCTTCAAGTATACCTGCATCACCATCTTCTTCTTTTCTAGAAGAATCTCCATTAGCTTCATCAAAAACAACATGAATGGATTCTTCAACAACGAGAGTTCTCTTGTTGAAGACCCTGTATGCTCTACTAGATGAGGAATAACCTAAGAAGATCCCCTCATCTGATTTAGCACTAAATTTGCTTAGATTGTCCTTTCCATTATTTAAAATAAAGCATCGACAACCGAAAACATGAAAATAGCTTATATTTGGTTTCTTACCTTTTATTAACTCATAAGGTGTTTTCTTCAAGATGGACCTAACTAATGCACGGTTCAAAATGTGACATGCAGTATTTATTGCTTCAGCTCAGAAATATTTTGGTAGATCCGATTCGCACAACATGGTACGAGCCATATCTGCTAGTGTGCGATTCTTCCTCTCTACCACCCCATTTTGTTGGGGTGTCCTAGGTGCCGAGAAATTATGATTGATACCATTTTCGTCACAAAACTTTTCAAAGTGCTGATTTTCAAACTCGGTACCATGATCACTCCTAATTGCTTTTAGTTTAAGATTGAGTTCATTCGAAACTCTATTATGAAACTTGATAAAAGCGGGAAAGGACTCATCTTTATGTGCAAGAAATGAAACCCATGTAAAACATGAAAAATCATCAACAATTACAAGACCAAATTTCTTACCCCCTAGACTAGCAGTTCTAGTGGGTCCAAACAAGTCCATGTGAATTAGTTCCAAGGGTTTTGTTGTTGAGACTATGTTCTTAGACTTGAAAAAGTTTCTTGTTTGTTTCCCTAATTGACATGCAGCACAAATTTTATTCTTTTCAAAGTCTATTTTTGGTAGTCCTTTAACTAGATCCTTTGTAATTAATTTAGAGATAAGATCCATGCTAGCATGCCCAAACCTAAGATGCCATAACCAACTAATTTCATTGACTTTGGGATTCATGGCTACAAGACATTGGCCATCCTTCATGGTGAGATCATCAAGATCTACCATGTAAACATTTCCATGCCTATGTCCTGTGAGTATGATCTCATTGTCAATTGGACTACTAATTATGCATAGTGATGATTCAAATGACACTTTAAAGCCCTTGTCACAAAATTGACTTATACTTAATAAGTTATGTTTTAGCCCGTTAACTAACAATACATTATCAATAAATGAGGAGGGTGATATGGAGATTTTACCAACACCAATGATTTGACCTTTAGCATTGTCTCCAAATGTGACTACTCCTTCTTTTGATTTTAAAGTGACGAAGAGACTCTTGTCATCGGTCATATGCCTTGAGCAACCACTATCAAGATACCACATTCTCTTTTTATTCCCGGCTGCAAGGCATACCTGCAAAATGATCATGTGAAGCTCTTAGGTACCCAAGTTTTCTTGGGTCCTTCTTGGTTAGTGTGGTTGGTTCCCTTAGGCACCCATACTTTAGTTATGTTTTTAGCTTTCACAAATGTACTCTTGTTAGTTTGGATCTTTCTTTGAATACAAGAGTAGGCTTTATGTCCATTCTTTCCACAATGAAAGCATGTAGGTTTTTCAGTTTTTACATTTTTTGCTTTTACAAAGAAATTCTTTAGATATTTTTGTTGTTTGTTAGTTTTATATCCTAATCCGGCTTTATTGAAAATAGCTCTTTGATTTGAAAGAATAAGATTTAATTTTTCAGAGCTTTGTGTGAATTTTTCAACAATTGGTTTGTACTTATGTACCTCATTCTTAAGATTCAAATTTTCTTTAACTAGTTCTTCCTTATCTTTTTAAGAGATTCAACATTTTGTGCAAGTGAGGTATTATTATCGAGTAGGAATTTTATTTTTAGATTTAATTCCTTAATTAGTGTTTTTGCCTTTTCATTTTCAATGCTAAGTTTTGAATTTTTGATTTCTAGGTTAGTAGTGTTAATATTTTTAACGCTCTCCTTTTCAATTAATAGGTTTTCAATATCTTCCTTCAGTTTTTGATTGGAGGCTTTTAATTCTTTATTTTTTGCTCCTAACATACTACAATCACCCATAAGTTCTTGAAAAGCTTCATATAATTCTTCTAAAGTAAAATTTATAGTTGGGTTTTGACATACCTCGTCGTCTTCGAACGCCATGAAGCATAAATTGGCGGTCTCTTCCTTCTCTTCCTCGGAGGATGATGTGTCACTATCATCCCATGTTGCCTTCAATGCCTTCTTCTTCTTCTTTCCAAAATACTTCTTTTGTTGAGGGCATTCGGAACGAATGTGTCCCGGTCTCTTGCAGTCATAGCATATGATTGGGTCTCTTTCTTTTTCTTTTTCTTTTTCCCAATCATTTCTCCCTCCAAACTTTTTCTTAGGGAAGGGTTTCTTTTTCCTCATGAATTTTTTAAACTTTCTAACTATCAAACCCAAGTCCTCGTCCTCACTTTCTTCCTCACTCTCACTACTTTCTTCTTCACACGCACTCGAAGCAGCCTTGAGTGCAATTGTCTTCTTCTTTGGCAAATCATCTTCATGTTGCTTCATCGTGAGCTCATGCGTCATTAATGAGCCCAAAAGTTGTTCTAGCCCCAAGGTGTTGAGGTCTTTGGCTTCTACGATCGCCGTGACCTTTGCTTCCCATGCTTTTGGCAAAGACCTGAGAATTTTACTCACAAGCTCCGGGTTAGTATAAGATTTACCCAAACTCTTTAGACCATTAATTATATCGGTAAAGCGTGTAAACATGCATGTGATGGTTTCATTGGGTTCCATCTTAAACAACTCATATTTGTGAACTAGAATGTTCACTTTGGACTCTTTGACTTGATTTGTACCCTCATGGGTAACTTCAAGCCTATCCCATATTTCCTTAGCGGAACTACATGTAGAGACTCTATTGAACTCATTTACATCTAAAGAACAAAATAATGAGTTCATGGCTCTAGAATTGAGTTGAGCCATCCTATCATCATTCTTATCCCAATCCTCCTCAGGTTTGGGAACTCGAATGCCATTAACTACGTGTGATGGTTCTTGTGGTCCCTTGACTATAACCCTCCACAAGGCATAGTCTTGTGCTTGAATGAAGATTCTCATTCTAGTCTTCCAATAGGTATAATTTGTCCCATTGAAGAGTGGAGGTCTATTGGTTGCTTGCCCCTCGGCAGGAACATTGTTAAAGGGTGTTGCCATCTAGATCTTTGGCTAAGACGGTTAGGTCTTTTAAGAAATACACAGAGCACCCACTCTGATACCACTTGTTGCCCAGAGATGGTCACCCAAGAGGGGGGTGAATTGGGTGTTTTAAAAACTTTTGACTGTTTAAAAATAGAACTCACAAATGTATGAGCTAAACAAAAATAAAGCTATGAAGACAAGCAATCGCAAACACAAGCTTTTATAGTAGTTCGGAGCCTCCACCGCTCCTACATCCACTCCCCAAAGCACCGTTGGGAATTTCCACTATAATCCACGATTACAGTACGGTAGTTTTGCGAGTTCACTACCCAACTCGTTGTTTTACACCGGACTAACAACAAACCCTAAAACCCCCAATTATACTTAGGCTTGGGACGCCTTTCCCTTGTTCCAAGTCCCTTGACTGGAACAAGCACCACAATAGAAGATTTTACAAAGGATTAAAAAAGCTCTAAATAAGCAAATAAGATAATGATGAACAATAGAACCCGGAAGAATCCTTTTGCCGTTGGAAGCGTAGGAAATGGTGATTCTTCTGATGTGGATCGCGTAGGTTTGAGTGTGAGCTTTGAATCCCGAGCGCGCGAGAGTGGTTGAGCTTGAAATCGCTTGGGAAGCTTGAAAGCACTTGACTTCTTCACTTGAATGCACTCACTTCCTTGAACTTCTCTCTCTTGCTTCTCTCTTAAATGATCTAGCTTTTGGGTTTTGTGAAGAGTTGTTGAGAAGCACTTACGTGGTCCCTTTTATAGACCAAAAAGCAAATATAGCCGTTAGAGATAAAGTTAGAGAGATTTGAAATTCAAAACAACCTGCAAAAAGTTGTCAGTCGCGTCCCAGGCGCTCCGGAGACGTCTCCGCTTCAACGAGAGACGTCTCGGCTACAAGATTTTACTTTTTACGTTGTTTGGGGTCGACTCGGCGCTTTACGGGGACGTCTCGGCTTGTTTGCACTTTCTGCATGGGGACGACTCCTCTCCCTCGGGGACGACTCCGCTTCTTTATCTCAGAAAAACATGTCTTCTGGAATTCCCTGAGAGAGTCGACTCCGCTCTTTCAGGAGACGTCTCCGCTGCCTTATCACCGAAAAAAAATCATTCTCTGGAAAACCCTGAGAGAGCCGTCTCCGCTATCTTGGGGACGACTCGGGAAGTCTGCTTTTTACTTGCGGGGACGACTCCGCGTACGGTGGGGACGTCTCGCGCATATCTCTTGAAAAACTGTCTTTCTGCCGCCACTGAGAGAGTCGACTCCGCTACTGAGAGAGTCGACTCCGCTATCGCGGGGACGACTCGGCAGGTGCCGGGGACGTCTCCCAACGTGCCAGTTCTTCCTGTTTGTGCCAGAGACGTCTCTGAGACTATCAGGAGACGTCTCGGCTTTCCCTGATCTGTTTTCTTCATCTCAAAACTTCTTTAATAAATTCATAAAAATTATGGAAACTTGCCTAGACATTTCTTAACAATATTCTTAATAAAGCACATGAATTCCTCAATTAAATTGTTAAGATAAATGAAATTATACTCTAGTGTTTTGTATTCATCAAAATCCATTAGGGGGTCATCACAAGAAATAAAGTATGGAACTTAGTTGAAAGATCCACTGAATACTCGATAATAGGAACTAAATGGATATACAAAAATAAACTTGATGAAAATGGAATTGTGATTAGGAACAAGGCTAGACTAGTAGCGAAGGGATATAATCAAGAAGAAGGTATAGACTTTGATGAGACTTTTGCTCTTGTAGCTAGACTTGAAGCAATTAGATTGTTACTAGCATTTGCATGCTCTAAAGACTTCAAACTATTTCAAATGGATGTAAAAAGTGCCTTTTTGAATAGGTATATTAATGAGGAGGTGTATGTAGAACAACCTTCTGGTTTTGAAAATCATCAATACCCTAATCATGTTTATAAACTAAACAAAGCACTTTATGGTCTAAAACAAGCTCCTAGAGCATGGTATGAAAGACTTAGCAAATTTCTATTAGACCATGAATTCTCTAGAGGGAATGTTGATACAACACTATTTTTAAAGAAGAAAAATAAAGATATGTTAGTAGTACAGATTTATGTAGATGATATTATTTTCGGTGCTACTAACAATCGCCTCTGTGAAGAATTTGCTGACTTAATGCAGAGTGAATTTGAAATGAGCATGATGGGAGAGCTGAACTATTTTCTCGGGCTCCAAATCAAACAATCTAAAGAAGGCATCTTCATCAATCAAGCAAAATATATCAAGGAGATGCTTAAGAAGTTTGATATGGATGGAAACAAGCCAATCAGCACACCCATGAGTTCATCATGCAAACTAGACAAAGATGAATCTGGTAAATCAGTAGATCAAAAGATGTATAGAGGTATGATAGGATCTTTATTATATCTTACAGCAAGTAGACCTGATATCATGTTTAGTGTATGCATGTGTGCTAGATATCAATCTAATCCTAAGGAATCCCACCTAATTGCAGTTAAGAGAATTTTTAAATATCTCATAGGAACAAAAAACATAGGACTATGGTACTCTAAAGAATCAAGCATAAACTTAATAGGGTAACCGCTTCAGACTTCGCTGGTTGTAAACTTGATAGAAAAAGCACCAGCGGGTCATGTCAATTCTTAGGAGAAAACTTAATCTCTTGGTTTAGCAAGAAACAAAACTCGGTTGCACTATCTACGGCTGAAGTCGAATATGTTGCTGCCGGAAGTTGCTGTGCTCAAATCTTGTGGATTAAACAACAACTTGAAGATTATGGCATTAAACAAGATAAAATTTCCATTAACTGTGATAATACAAGTGCCATTAATCTAGCTAAAAATCCAATTCAGCATTCCAGAACTAAACACATTGAGATAAGACTTCACTTCATAAGAGATCATGTACTGAATGGTGATGTGACACTTCAATTTGTTTGTACTGATGATCAACTTGCTGACATCTTCACAAAATCTTTGAGTGAAGATCGATTTTGTATACTTAGAAGAGGGTTAGGAGTGATTGATCCTCTAATTCATTGATTTTGATGATTAGCTTATGTTAGACATAGGGTTTCTTATCTATGATCATCAAATCAGTTCTTAAATCTTAGATAGTTCCATAACTCTCTCTTTTGGCACGGAAATAACAAGTTTTTTGGTTATGTGCCAGAGTTCGAGTCGACTCGAAAAGATTTTAGAGTCGGCTCGTGGGCGAGTCGACTCACGCATATTTGGGAGTCGACTCGAGGTCGAGTCGACTCGCGACTTACCAAAGTCGACTCGAGGTCGAAAATCTGACTTTTAACCCTAAGCGAAATGTTTTTCTCTTCACTTCTATTTTCAGCCGCCACTGTTCAAAAAGCCCTAGAGTCATCTCCAACCTCGTCTCCGACCCGTTCTAGGTTCTCTCTGTTGAGTTTTCCTCCATTTTTCTTGTCCATCACTCCGTGTTTACATCAAAAATGCCTAGGAAAGCCGTTGTCCCAAGCCGGAAGAGACCTCTCTCCGCGAGCGGCGCCGAGCGACGGTCAAAGGCACGGAACAAACCCGTGAGGCCACCACCTCCGGTTCCTTCTCCGCCTAGGCCGGTTCCCTCGCGTCCGTGCGCCGGCAGGGTAGTCTCTACCAGGAGGATAGTCAACTTTGACTTCCTCTCCCGGGAAGGGTTCACGCTAGGGCATCATCTTAAGGCTCAAGGGTCAGAGTTGTTCTGTTCCTTAGACCTCCCTACTTACCCAGGGTTGGTTAGGGAATTTTATGGGACAGTAGCCCGAGGTAGTAGTGGTATCCAGGGAACCGTAGCGGGTGTCCCTGTATTTATCTCAGAGGACTTCATTGCTCGAGTCCTCCATCTCTCCCGAGAGGGGATCTTTTCCACTCATACCCATGATAGGACTGAGGCACTTACGGCCATCTTAGGGAGTCCCCCTCAATCACCTATTGAGGAGGTGTTTGCAAATCAGCTTTCAGCTGAATTGCGACTCCTCCTAAGTGTCATCTCTAGGACTCTCTTTCCCAAAACGGGTAGTTTTGACTTTATTTCAGAGAGAGACCTAGCACTGATGTACCATATCCTCCAAGACACTCCCATCAACTTCTCCAAGCTCATCTACAAGTACATATGTGAACCCCTAGATAAACCTAGGCTCAGCCTTCCTTATGGCATGCTGTTCACACTCTTTTTTAGAGAACTAGAGGTCCCTATCCCTGAGGGGGAACCTTCTCGCTCACTGCGTCATACAGATCGCATGGGTGAGGGGACTCTCCATCGTATGGGTTTCCATAGAGTCGAGGGAGTCTGGGTTAGGAGACCATCCACATCCACACCATCTGACCCTACCACTCATCACTCACCTAGTCCTGATCATGACCAGGATCATGACATAGCTCCTCCCACTTTTTCTTCCACCTCTGGTTCTACCCATACTGAGCCCTCCACCTCCACTGCCCCACCTTCTCAGCAGCAGCCCCTGGAGGTTCGGATATCTTCTGAGCAGCTCCGAGAGTTGAGGCAGGAGATAGTGAGAGAGCTGAGGGATGATCTGCTGAGGGAGCTACGAGTTCCTCAGACTGCTTCCTCCACCGAGATAGTCCCCTCCTTGGCAGTCGTGACAGAGATGATTGCACACCTGAAGGAGAAAATCTTCAATGTACGAAGCCTAGTTCAAGCTCAATACTGGAACATGAGTGACGTCAAGGACGACACAAGGAAGATGCGAGACAGCATCAGACATGAGCTAGGCAACCAGAGTTAGGGTGCAGAGCGGCTAGCTAATGCATTGATCTTCAAGCTTGACACCCTCCAGGAGAGTGTGAACGAGATTTCCTCGATCCAGTCTAGGGCTACCTCGGAGATCATAGCTCAACTAGGGAATGTTTCAGAGGGGCTCAGCTTGGTCTTGGAACACACAAGACTAGGTACGGGAGCCACATCCTCCAAGAAATCCTAGTGTAGCTCGTTTTCCTGCTTTATGATGTATTTCTTTTGCTTACACTTGTATTATGTACTCACATTTGTACTCAAATTGATATTAATACAATGAGTAGACATTTCTCTTTCACAATTGTGCAATTGAATTTTTATACTTGTATGTCTTCTGCATTTTTGCTATGATGACAAAAAGGGGAAGAAAATATGGTAAATTGAAATGTAAAGGGAATCACTAAAAAGAAAATCCTTAAAGCAAAAAGTAAAGAAATTTGTTCTTAGTGGATTCGATACCTCGAGGCTCATTATCTCTCTATTGGGGCTCCTCAAGGAGTAATCTCCAGAATCTATTAAAGGGATATTCGGAGATTAGTTGAATCATACTCAAGAACAAATTGTCAGATTTTCTCTCTAAAAGTAAAAATTTAAGCTCAAAAAGCTTCAAGACATTAAAAAAAAATTCAGAGAACCTAAACAAAATTGAATGCATATGTTGAGGGAGAGAATATGAAATCTTAAGAAAGCAAATTCATTAAACACATATAAGCCAAACAATTGATTGCATGGTATGAAGGCTTATATAATTCCAAATGAAAAGGGGAGCTTTAATTTCAAGATTTACTGATTCATACCTTTCAATTCTTGATAAATTAAAATAACTAGACATTATGAATTCATTTCAAAATGTTGCTATGAATCACTTCTTGGTTGAGCAATTCACTTTACAAATACTCAATATTTTGTCATCATCAAAAAGAGGGAGATTGTGGAGTGATTGATTATAATCCTATTTGATTTTGATGAGCTCAAAGCATTTGAGTATATCTTATGTTATCTTAATGAATTCAATCTAGTGTTTCAGGCAAATATTTGTGAATTTATGTTTAAGAGTCAATTGGCTAAGTATTGAACTCACTTAAGCTAAAGTCTGAAGCTCGAGTCGACTCCGGAAGATTTCGAGTCGACTCTAAGTGTTTCAGAGGTTCTGGCACATGCTCGAGTCGACTCCGGTACACTACGAGTCGACTTTGACTGAGAACTGACAGAAGGATAGAAAGTTGATTTTCAGACCCTGTCAGCAAGTCGACTCCAGAAGGGTTCGAGTCGACTCCGTTGGAATCCGAGTGGACTCCCGACGTCTCCGGATCGATTCCAAAGGGTAACAGAAGAAAGACAGAATGATGTATTTTAGACCCTGCAACCGAGTCGACTCCAGAAGGTTACGAGTCGACTCCAAAGTTTGGCGAGTCGACTCCTAGTTACGTCCGAATCAACTCTCAGAGAAAAGCAAGATTAAAAAGCAGAGAACCAACTTCGAAGACTCTGAGAGCCGAGTCGACTCCAAGCGCTCCAGAGTCGACTCTCAAGTCAGCCGAGTCGACTCCAACAAAGTGCGAGTCGACTCCGAGGCAGTTCAACTCAAAATACAGAGGATCGGTTTTTCGATCTCTGAGAGCCGAGTCGACTCCAACAAAGTGCTTGTCGACTCCGAGGCAGCTCCGGTCAACAGACAGAGGATCGGGGTTTTGGACTCTGGGAGCCGAGTCGACTCCAAGAGAATCCGAGTCGACTCGAGGTAGTAAAACCGAAAGAAAGGTCTCTGGAACTCTGAGAACGAGCCGTCTCCAAGAGGGCCGAGTCATCTCCGGATACTGGCGAGTCGACTCCAGGTTTGGCCGAGTTGACTCCAGAACGGGACATTACTTTAATTCAAATCCTGAACAGTGGGCGAGTCGTCTCCAGTAAAGCATGAGTCGACTCCAGCAACAGCCGAGTCGACTCCAGATCGAGCGAGTCGACTCCGACCCCAACGGATACATTGTTAGGAGTTGCAGATTCTGCAGAACAGCCACAAACTAGTGTCTAACGGCTAGTTTTTAAAGGGGACTGCTTAAATAGCCAGAGTGAACAGTAGTAGACATCAAGAGAGCTATTCCATTCAAACAAAAAGGGATTTTCACCTACCAAAGGCTCTCAAGAGTACATACAAGAGGAAGAAGGAAGAAGTGCATTGAACTCCATCCAACAAACTCTTTTCTTCGCATTCAAGGCTCTCCTTCTGACATCAAATCTTTAGTGCATTCAAAGAGAAGACTCAGAGTTCGAGAAGCCCCTTCTTCCACTTTCAAAATCTGTTTGAGGGCTTCTAACTCTACTCCTTTCATATTGTTGAATATTTGCTTACTAAGAAGCTTACCTTGTAACTTTTTCCAAACTATTTTCTTACTTGATTCAATCAGGAGATTGAATCAAGGGTTGTAAGGTTTGTTGGTGAGCCAAGGTTAAAACCAACGGTGTAAGTGTTCAATTGTGATCCCGGAAAAACAATCGGATGGTTCTAGTCGGTGAGCCTGTGAAAACCGATCGAGTTCGTTGTGATCTCGTGAAAACAACAAGTTGGGTTGTGAACTTGTAAAACAACCGGCTATAATCCTAGGAATTATAGTGAACTCCCAAGTGAAGCTTGGGGAGTGGACGTAGGAGCAAGGATTAGCTCCGAACCACTATAAAATTTCTCGTGTTTGTAATTGGTTCATTGTCTCTTCCATCCTCTCCACTCACTACAACTAGTAATCTAATTAATCTGCCTGCAATAATCTTAATTAGTTACTCATTAAGTTTTAATTTGCAATTATTACTTAAAACCCAATTCACCCCCCCTCCTTGGGTTGTCTTCTTGGGCAACAGCCCTCTTGGGGCAACAAGTGGTATCAGAGCAGGTGCTCTAAGGTTAATTGTTGATCTCACGATCAATAGCCAAAGATCATGACAACTCAAATAGATAGTTTTCTAGGAGAGGGACAATTAATTAATAAACCTCCACTATTTAATGGCATAAACTACACACATTGGAAAGCACACATTTACATTTTCATTCAAGCACATGATTATAATTTATGGAGTATCATAGTCAATGGTCCACACACAAACACTAATTATGATAAGAAAATGGCTCAGCAAAATTCAAAAGCCATGAATATACTATATTGTGCATTAGATAATAGTGAACATAATAGCATATCTTTTTGCATAACTGCTAAAAAAATTTGGAATATGCTTGAAGTTAAATATGAATGCACTCACATTTTTAGTAAATCTGAAACTAGCTCTGAAGAAGAGGAACAGCAAACTGAAATTGAAAATCTTTGCTTTGTGGGACATGAAGATGAGGTATGTACTAGAACACAAAGTAATTTCTCATTCAAAGATGAAGTACATGCCGAAACTCAATCTGATTTTACATTTGATGAACTTCATGGTGCCTTTTCTGATTTGTATTTAGAATATAAGAAACTTATTTGTAAGAACAAGAACTTGAAGAATGAAAATCAAATCCTAATAAATGAAAAACTGAAACTAACTAATAAAACTTAAATCTTAATTGAGAAAAATAAAGAACTAAATCAGAAAAGCCAACTTCTCACTGAAAGCCATGATAAACTTAAGAAAAACAATGAATTGCTTTCAGAAGATAACAGAAGATTAACTAAAAAAGTTGACAAATTAAAAACTGTTGTTGAAAGATTTACTTTGAGTTCTGAAAAGTTGAACCTAATAATAAATAATCAAAGAGCCGAATTTGATAAAGTTGGATTGGGATATCAACCTTGGTACATCCAAAAATCTTTCAAGAATATGTTTGTTAAAGCAATTTCTAATTTTTTAAAAATAGATTCTTATAATGTTGATAAACAGGAACAAAAGCTATGCAAAATCTCTTCTGTTGTTTCTAAATCTGTACATTACAAATTTGATGAATCTAAAAGGCAAAAACAGAAAACTGAAGGTTTATTTACTACTCATGTTAAATCTATGTTTGTTAAATTTAATAAGAGGATGCAGAAATACACTCCTTGTCATCCTAAAATCTGCAAGCCTATAGACAAAATAGCTATTAAGAAAATATGGATTCCAAAAGAAACAATAATAGCTAATCTGCAAGGATCTAAAAGAGCTTGGGTTCCTAAGTTGAAAATCTGAATATTTTCTGCAGGTGTGTCTAGCACTCAAGACTCCAACAAAAGATGTTAATTTGGATATTGGATGCTCTAGACATATATTAAAGAATGAAACTTAAAAAATACTTAAGAAAAGTAATTGAAATGAAAAGAATAATGAAATTAGTAATCCTTGCATCTCATCATTCTCTTTGACTTAGTATCTGATTAAAACATAAATTGCAGGTTGATGACCCAAAGATTGAGTTAAAGATTGATTTTGATGATCACAAAACCTTGAAGTATAATTACTAATGTTTATGTTGCAAGAAGAAAGATATTTATTTTGCTAGAAACATAACAAGTTGGAAGAATAGAAGAAGGCCTCAAAAGCTCTCAAAAAGTTGGAAGAAAGATATACTTAAGTGGCCCAAGTTTCAAGTTCAAAGGATTCAAGTTGGAGGAGCAAACTCAAAGAAAGATTCAAAAGAATAGTCCTCGAGTCGACTCCTGGAAGTTCCGAGTCGACTCTGGCACTCTAGAGCTTCAAAGAACAGTGCTCGAGTCGACTCCGGAACTTTACGAGTCGACTCCGACTGAGAACAAATAAAAAGACAGAGAGTTGATTTTCAGCGCTATAGTGATCTCGAGTCGACTCCAACTTCAGTGCTACAGTGCGGAGTCGACTCCCAGCTACAGTGCCGGCAGACTACTATTCACGAGTCGACTCCTATTTCAGCCGAGTCGACTCCTGCTTCAGCCGAGTCGACTCCTGCTTCAGCCGAGTCGACTCTAGCACGCTGGGAGGCATAACGGCTAGTTTTTTTCTTGATTCCAACGGCTCTATTTTTGTCTCTAACGGCTAGATTTTTATTTCCACTCCCTCTAAAGCTATAAAATCAAGAGGAGAGCTAGGGAAGAGGGTATGGAAGTGGGAGAAAACATTTAGGGAAGAGATTTGAAAGAGATTACAAGGAAAATCTCCCATAAGCACAAAAGGGCCATTCAAAGTAAAATAGAGAGAAGAAGAGCATCCAAGTGAATCCCAAAGCTTCCTCTCCATCCGTGTGCTGCTTCGGAGATCCTCTACTTCGTGCAAAATCAGAAGAGGGTCAAGTGAAGAAGAAGCCGAGTTCCTCCATCTACAAATTAGTTTGAGGGCTTCTTCTCTTTTCTTTACTTATTTATATTTGCTATATTTGCTTATGTGAGAAGCTTGTATTTGATTTAAACTCTTGTTCTAATATCTTGTAACTTGATTCAATCAAGGGATTGAATCAAGGGGTTAAGGTTTGTTGGTGAGCCAAAGGGAAAACCAACGTTGTAAGGTTGTGGTTGGTGAGCCTTTGGGAAAACCAACTGGGTTGATTGTGAACCCGGAAAACAATCATTGTAAGGTTGTGGTTGGTGAGCCTTTGGGAAAACCAACTGGGTTGGATTGTGAGCCCGTGAAAATAATCGGTTGGTTCTAGTCGGTGAGCCTGTGAAAACCGACCGAGTTCGTTGTGATCTCGTAAAACAACAAGTTGGGTTGTGAGCTTGTAAAACAACCGGCTGTAATCTGAGGGATTATAGTGAAATTCCCAAGAAGTCTTGGGGAGTGGATGTAGGTGCTGGGATGCACCGAACCACTATACTTTTGTTGTGTTTGTGATGCTTTTTGTTATCTAACTTTCTCACTCACTTACTTACTTAGATACATTGCTTGCTTAACTCTTCTCCGTGCATCCTTTAGTTGCAAGCATATTCAATTTACTTAATCAAGTCTCATTCAATATAACAACATTAAGACTCATTGTATTGAATTGCATACTTGGGCAAACTTAGACTAATCTTTTATTGAGTCCGTTGCTTAATAGTTGATTAGATTAGAATCATACTCTTGCTAAGTTTAAATTCCACTATGCATCCATACAACTTAGCTTAATTAACTCTAAAAGATTAGAAGTAGTTGAAAAGTTTTTAAAAGACCCAATTCACCCCCCCCTCTTGGGTTGTCACCTTGGGCAACAAGTGGTATCAGAACAGGTGCTCTAAAGTCAATTGTTGATCTCACGATCCAGAGCCAAAGATCATGACAACTCAAATAGATAGTTTTCTAGAAGAGGGACAATTAATTGATAGACCTCCACTATTTAATGGCATAGACTACACATATTGGAAAGCACGCATGCGCATTTTTATTCAATCACAAAACTATTATTTATGGAATATCATAATAAATGACCTTCACACACTCTCTCAAACTGTTAATGAAAAAGACTTAGCACAATTGAATGATAATGCTATGAACATACTATATTGTGCTATCCATGAAACTATATTTAATAAGATTTCTGCATGCTTATCTGCTAAAGAAATCTGGGATACTTTAAAAAATATTTATGATAAATCTCAGATTAGCTCACATGTGCTTCAATTACATACTAACAGTGAAACTGCAGAATCTCCCTTATCAGCCGAGTCGACTCCCAGTTTGTCCGAGTCGACTCCTAGAGGAAAACAGTCTGAAAGGCAGAGACTCAGATTTTCAGACCCTGTCAGCGAGTCGACTCCAGAAAGGTTCGAGTCGACTCCGATGGTTGCCGAGTCGACTCCCGACGTTTTCGAGTCGACTCCTAAGGGTAACAGAAGAAAGACAGAACGATGTATTTCAGACCCTACAACCGAGTCGACTCCAGAAGGTTACGAGTCGACTCTGAAGTTTGGCGAGTCGACTCCTAGTTACGTCCGAGTCGACTCTCAGAAGAAAGCAAGACTAAAAGGCAAAGAGCCAACTTCGGAGACTCTGAGAGCCGAGTCGACTCCAAGCGCTCTAGAGTCGACTCCCAAGTCAGCCGAGTCGACTCCAAAACGATCCGAGTCGACTCCGAGGCAATTCAGCTCCAAAAAACTACAAAAGGTAACTAACTTGTGCTTTATGGCACAAGAAGATAAGGTAAAATTTGAATCTACTTTTACATCAAATGATTCTCAAGAAGAATTCCCTTATGATGAATTATTAAATGCTTTTCATGATTTGTATGGTGAATGTAGAAAATTAGCTATAAAGAATAAAAATCTTAAGAAACTAAATCTGAAAATTTTAAAAGAAAGAAATTCTAGTGATGAGATACAAGATAAACTAAATTCTGAAAATGAAAGCTTAAGGTTAAATTTAGAACAATTGATTCAAAAAAATCAGAGTTTAATTAAAGAAAATCAAAACTTAAGTAAAGAAATTAACCAATTAAAATATTTTATTAACAAATTCACTGTAAGTTCAGAAAGATTAAAAATGATGTTTGAAAGCCAATATGTTGCTTATGATAAATCAAAACTTGGCTTGACTCCTTTACTTAACAATAAATCTCTAGAGAAAAAGGTTATCAATTCACCAAGCAAACCATTAAATAAGATAACTTATTTCAAACATGAAATGAATGGGCATAACAACTTTACCTATCGTTCTAACATAATTAAATCAAGTGGTAAAGTTATTACAATTAAACAAATTTGGGTTCCAAAAGGAACCATATGTCCTAACTCTCAAGGACCCAAGCAAGCTTGGGTACCCAAAATGAAAATATGAGGATGTAGACGTAGGTGTGCCAAGATACCTATGGAACAAATAGAACTTTCATACAAATGGGTGTTCTAGACACACGTCAAAAAAATAAAACTTGAAATATACTTATGAAAAGTAATTAAAAAATAATAATAATGAAATCAGTAACCCTTGCATCTCATCATTATTTTTGCTTTAGTATTTGATTAAAATATGAATTGCAAGTATTGATCAATTTTGTGATATAGAAAATACTTTTGGGAATATAATCAAATCACTTCATTTTATAGTATACTTTACTCACTATTGGATAAGTTGCTAAATGATTAATCAATTTATTAAGAATAAATCTATGAATTCTCTATATGCTTGATTGAGAGTTTTTATCCATGGCATTATTGTTTATCGATCATAGATATGAAAATGTGTACTTGGTATACCTTTGAATATATGCACTATGAATACCAAGATTAAAGAAACCATCTTTGGCATATAAAATCAACTCATGCTAGTATGTATTTAATCTCAAAAGACCTTGCCATTGGCTTACTTAGAGTATCTTCTAAAAGGTCAAAGTTTACTATGCATGTTAACTAAGGAAACAAACAAAAATCAATTTCTAAATCTAAAGATGTTGTTTTCATTACTAAATTTTTAAAAGCTTACATTAGTTTTGTTCTTGGCACTCAAATTGAAATATTTTCTACATTGGCACAAACTCACAAAAAGGGTTCAGATGAAAAAGGTTTGCAAACTATAAAAATAAAAAAGTATCATGGCATAGTTTTGAAAACCAATTTTGCTATGCACAGAAAATAATATTGAATATAATTGTTTCTGCACCAAGAACACCATAAGTGAAATAGGATTAATAGAATCCTTGATGAAATGAAAAAGGCAATGTTGTATGATAGTCATCTACTTAAATGATTTTTTTTAAAAGCTATCATCATTGCTTGTCATATATATGGTTTCTATTAGATCTATTTTTTGATGAAAACTCCATTTGATCTTCTGAAAAATAAAAAATGATCTATTGCATATCTTTCATATTTTTCAGTAGTATATGCTATGCTTGATATAATCTTTTGAAAATAATGCCAAATCAGATAAAGATATTTCTTTGGATATCATTCATCAAGCAATGCATATAGAACATTCAATGAAAAGATTCTAGTTGTAGAAATATCAATTCATTTTATTCTTTATGAGACTAATGATTTATTATCAAGATACTAAAATCAAATTATATATGTATATGGTTAATCTTTTACATATAACAATCTGAAAATTTGTTAATAATTAGAACCAAATTGAGTTTTTTTTAGGAAATGCACTTAATGAAGAAAAATTGATAACTACTAAAAGACTAAATCAAGAAAAGATGAAATAGATCTCGATGAAATTCTTGCATGATTAGAAGTATAGATCCCCATTATCATTTGCTTGCTTTATGAGCTTTATATTCTGTCAAATGAATGTGTAGAATGCACTCCTATGTGGTTATTTTATTAAAAAAAATCTATGTAAAATAACCACCTTATTTGAAAACACTCATTACAAATATGATAAAGCAATATGTGATTTGGAACAAGCATCAAAAGCAAGATATATAAAAGCTTGAGTAACCTTTTGATAAAAAGTAATAATGATAAATCTATACATTAAAAAGGAAGAATTTGTGATATCTTGCTTGCTCAAAGCATACATTGATGGCATCATCTTTGGTTCTACTAGTGAAGATTTATATGGAGATTTTACTAAGCTCATGCAAAGTGAGTTTGAAATATGTGTAATGAATGAATTAACATTTTTTTCTCGAACTCCAAATTAAGATAAACAAGGAAGGGGATCTTCATTGACCAAAGTTAGTCCACAAGAAAACTCTTATAGAAGATTGGCATGAAGAAGGTATGTCTATGACCCCATCTTGTAGAATTTGAAAAGGATGAGCAATGTAGATCTATTGTTTTAAAGCTGTATTGAAGCATGATAGAATAACTGTATTATCATACAGCTAGTAGACCAGATTGTATGCTCATTATGTGCCCTTGCGCAAGACTTCTATCTAACTCTAATGAATCATATTTTATTGATAACAAATGAATCATAATCTGAATTTTGATAGAAATAATTGTTTAAGGCAATTTGATCAAAACTTAGCTAGCATGCCTTATTAATAATTATCTTAAGCAAAAAGAATCTAAGCTAAATTGATTTTGAAAATAAGAAATTGATTTGATCTTGATGAATCTTTCTATTGCCTCACATGCTTGTCCTTGAACCATCTTGGTTAATGAAACTATCTCTTTAGTTCAAGTGATATGTACTTGCTTATATTTAGGCAATCTCTTGAGTAAAGTGACTCAACATTCAACTATTGTCATATCTTATATTGAGTCATCTAGTTAAAAATATGTTGGATGAATGTTTTGTATCTTGAAGAAACTAATGACTTTCTTTCAAGAAAGAAAAGGAGTTTGCAGGATCCTTGAGCAAGAAAATAAGAGATTTCAACTTGAAGGACACCTCCACGTAAGATACAATATACATTCACATGCAAATAAGAGAGAGAACCTTCTTCAGCCAAAAGTTCACACATAAGAAATCTAGTTTGGCTTGAAGAATATAGAATGAATAGGTAATTTTAGATACCTCTCTCATAAATTAATTGAGCAAAGTCAATAACTTAAATCTTATTATGGCATGATTAAATTCTTTAATTGTTAATTTTTGATATCATGTCTATATATGTATTGACTGACTTATACTTTTAGAAACTGTTTCATAGTTTGCCCAAACTAAATTATTTCTTTGCCTATATCATAACCATGAAATACACAAGTATATGCTTAAAATTTTGATGTAAAATAACTTGTGAGAAGTTATGAATCCTTGAGCACAATGAAAATGTTGTTTGCATGATATACATCTATATGATACATAAGATTATTTCTTTATTCTGCTCTTTCATGTAAATTACTTGAGAATAACAAAAAGAAAGAGAGATAAAGAAAAGAAAATGGATATTATTCAAGAGAAGTAAAATCTAAGTAAAGGCAAATACTCCAATCTTAAGGAAAAGCAAAACAAGCATAATATATTCGGCACATTTGTGAGAATTGTGTGAGCATTCTTTTGGAAGGGATAAAATCCATAATTAATTACACTTAAACAGGGAGAGTTTGAAGTGAACATTTTAACATTTCTATATTGCTCATCATAGGGATGGTGCCAATGGGGAGGCTAGTGGTAGTACCCGGCACTATTTGACCCAACTATTCGGTGTAGGGTATATTAGGGACGGCACAAGAGGGAGGCTAGTGGTAGTACCTCGTGCCCCTTCCAACTCCACCGGATAGGGAGCAAATAGAGTATAGAGCATAAGAAAGTAAAAACAAAAAACAATAACAAAATGTTCGTTAATTGATTAAGAAAAGAAATTCAAAAAAAATGAATGACAAAGTAAATGAAAGTATATAAGAAGAATCAAGTCAAGTTTTAATCACTTGAAAACACACTTTAAGGATGAAATCAGTGCAAGATTATATTTAAATAGGGGGAGTTTATTTGAAAAGAATTGATTTTGATCCTTGACATGCTTTTTCTTAATATTTTAATGCATGACTTAACACATGATACATTTTGCATGTGGCATGATGTTCTGAATTATGGATTCTCAATATTTTGTAATGTTCCATGCTTGGATAATTTGATTGAATGTTTGAAATACTGTATGAAGTTATTTTATGGTATTATTGAAAAGAAATTTTAGATTTGTCGTTCACAATCATTTTTGAAATCTGAAAGTTGAATAAATTTGTAAAAAGGAGAAGAGAAGTATATCTCTATTTGGGCAAAATGAATTGATTTTGTTTTATCTTTCAACTTGCCTAATTTTAGTATATAATGTTCTAATTCATACCAAAATTCAACATAAATACAAATATTCTGAATATGCTCTTATATGTTTGAAATATGTGTTTTCAATCGTAATGATTTAAGATGAGCTACAATGTGGAAGATACATATCTCAAATTATGATTTTGAAAGCCTCTATTGAAAATCCTTATGTAATTCAGAATCTGATTTTATATAAAAGCTTAAACTCAATATGATTTTTAAATAAATTCTTAATGTAAGAAAAACAGAATTAATTTTGATGCCTTGGTTGATTGCTCCGATACGCATCCGAAACATATCATCTCTTATCTTTAAAGTGTACTAATATTGGTCCAAATGATGTGTCTTTCAATGATCTTAATTGCAAACAAATATTTTTAAATATATGATTTTATTTTGATATTAAAAAGATTTATTGTGCTTCATGTATACATTGCTGAAAAACTATGATTAAGAAATTGAGTTCTATAGCTATATATACTTCAATGATCATCTATATATTTTTCTCTCTCCTACATTATTAAAGACTTCCATCAAAATATATATATATATATTATTAAAAGAGTGAATGATCTTAAGTCTAGAAACATTTCAGCTCACTCAAATGATTCTTAAAAAAAATGTAAATGCTTTTGAAAGAATTTGAGCTTCAAATGAATCATTTTCTAATTAATATTTCAGTACATTTTCTCAAAAATTAAGAGGAAGCATAACTTGTTCTTGAAAGATTAAAAAGAGTGATTGCTATAAATTTTGAATAATTCTAGATCACTCTACATTCTTGATATCATAAAGTTTCAGTTTTATTCACGTTTATCATTAAAATCTGAAATTCAACAAAAGAAAAGAATGATTAAAGAAGAATGCATCTTTTGAGGGGGAGATTTAGATATTCAGTATCTTATCCTATAGTTACTTTAATGCATACCTTGAATTTTATGGATTGATTTTGATGAACCTCCTTATATTGCAAGACTTGCTTTAATTATATAATAAGTTTATACCTTGAGATGAGTTCTATAAAGGTTGTCTTATCTCAAACGTTGAGTCTTATGAAAATAAGCTGAAACTTATAGAAAATATATTTTTGAGATTGACAATTTTATTGAACATTATCTTCAAATTCTAAACTCTTAAATGGAATGATCAATTAAGGGGGAGAAAGAAAATTTCAGAAGGAGAGATCTTATGGAACTTAATCGCATAAATCTATAACTAAAGGAGAGAGACAGAATACTAAATGAAAAGTGATCCTAATACTCTCCAATATGTATCATCTGAAATTTAAATCTGAAAATCTTTATGATACACCTTGAGGCTTGTTATTTGGTTAATATATCTTATGCATAAATCATGAACCAAATTGCAAGTCAAACAGTTGATCTTAAGAGCCTCTAACTTAATGAAAAAGGGGGAGAATAATGTGTTGAATTTTCTTGAGTATCTCTCAGAAAATCTATTTTGGGAATTCAGTAATGAGTCCTAATTGGCTTGTTCTTTAGAACTTCAATTTTGTGCCAATTCATTATTATATGTATCAAAATGTACTTATTTTTAAAGGAATAAAAGAACTTTGAAATCATACTTAATATATTGCTATTATACTTCAAAAAGAAATTTAGTTCAATTGCTCTCATGTTACTAAAATACTTAATATATTGGGCAAAAGATCTTAAATGAACAAGCTTTCATACTTATTATTAAAGAATGATTAGATTTTCATTCGTGCTTTCTTTGAATATCATTCTTGGTACTTCTTGAATTAACTTGAGAAAGTTTCCACCTACACTTGATTTGAAAACTATCTTTGGAACCACATTCGATGTGTTCTCATTATAATTGGCTCTGATCTATGCTCATTAATCTGATTCTGACATTATTGCCTTGAGTTAAATGATTCATATTCTTGCAATAATTTGACATGCATCAATTGAAAATCAGAGTACTATAAGGAAAAGAAATATTTGAATATTCTTATCTTTGTGCTTAATGTTTCACTATCTTTTTGATGTTGTCAAAAAGGGGGAGAAATATCTAAGTATATGCTCATAATGCTTTATGTGTTGATTATGTTAAGTTGATTAAATCTAAAGCATTATCATGAAGTATATTTTAAATATACATACATATTTTCTACTTCATGCAACTTAGTTATGCATTAGTTCTAGAACATAATCTATTTTATATTGCATATACTCCAAGTTTTGTCATCATCAAAAAGGGGGAGATTGATGACCCAAAGATTGAGTTAAAGATTGATTTTGATGATCACAAAACCTTGAAGTATAATTACTAATGTTTATGTTGCAAGAAGAAAGATATTTATTTTACTAGAAACATAACAAGTTGGAAGAATAGAAGAAGGCCTCAAAAGCTCTCAAAAAGTTGGAAGAAAGATATACTTAAGTGGCCCAAGTTTCAAGTTCAAAGGATTCAAGTTGGAGGAGCAAACTCAAAGAAAGATTCAAAAGAATAGTCCTCGAGTCGACTCCTGGAAGTTTCGAGTCGACTCTGGCACTCTAGAGCTTCAAGGAACAGTGCTCGAGTCGACTCCGGAACTTTACGAGTCGACTCCGACTGAGAACAAACAAAAAGACAGAGAGTTGATTTTCAGCGCTACAGTGATCTCGAGTCGACTCCAACTTCAGTGCTACAGTGCGGAGTCGACTCCCAGCTACAGTGCCGGCAGACTACTATTCACGAGTCGACTCCTATTTCAGCCGAGTCGACTCCTGCTTCAGCCGAGTCGACTCCTGCTTCAGCCGAGTCGACTCTAGCACGTTGGGAGGCATAACGGCTAGTTTTTTCTTGATTCCAACGGCTCTATTTTTGTCTCTAACGGCTAGATTTTTGTTTCCACTCCCTCTAAAGCTATAAAATCAAGAGGAGAGCTAGGGAAGAGGGTATGGAAGTGGGAGAAAACATTTAGGGAAGAGATTTGAAAGAGATTACAAGGAAAATCTTCCATAAGCACAAAAGGGCCATTCAAAGTAAAATAGAGAGAAGAAGAGCATCCAAGTGAATCCCAAAGCTTCCTCTCCATCCGTGTGCTGCCTCGGAGATCCTCTACTTCGTGCAAAATCAGAAGAGGGTCAAGTGAAGAAGAAGCCGAGTTCCTCCGTCTACAAATTAGTTTGAGGGCTTCTTCTCTTTTCTTTACTTATTTATATTTGCTATATTTGCTTATGTGAGAAGCTTGTATTTGATTTAAACTCTTGTTCTAATATCTTGTAACTTGATTCAATCAAGGGATTGAATCAAGGGGTTAAGGTTTGTTGGTGAGCCAAAGGGAAAACCAACGTTGTAAGGTTGTGGTTGGTGAGCCTTTGGGAAAACCAACTGGGTTGATTGTGAACCCGGAAAACAATCATTGTAAGGTTGTGGTTGGTGAGCCTTTGGAAAAACCAACTGGGTTGGATTGTGAGCCCGTGAAAACAATCGGTTGGTTCTAGTCGGTGAGCCTGTGAAAACCGACCGAGTTCGTTGTGATCTCGTAAAACAACAAGTTGGGTTGTGAGCTTGTAAAACAACCGGCTGTAATCTGAGGGATTATAGTAAAATTCCCAAGAGGTCTTGGGGAGTGGATGTAGGTGCTGGGATGCACCGAACCACTATACTTTTGTTGTGTTTGTGATGCTCTTTGTTATCTAACTTTCTCACTCACTTACTTACTTAGATACATTGCTTGCTTAACTCTTCTCCGTGCATCCTTTAGTTGCAAGCATATTCAATTTACTTAATCAAGTCTCATTCAATATAACAACATTAAGACTCATTGTATTGAATTGCATACTTGGGCAAACTTAGACTAATCTTTTATTGAGTTCGCTGCTTAATAGTTGATTAGATTAGAATCATACTCTTGCTAAGTTTAAATTCCACTATGCATCCATACAACTTAGCTTAATTAACTCTAAAAGATTAGAAGTAGTTGAAAAGTTTTTAAAAGACCCAATTCACCCCCCCCTCTTGGGTTGTCACCTTGGGCAACACAGGTATTAATCAATTTTGTGATATAGGTAATATTTTTTAAAATATAATCAAATCACTTCATTTTATAATATGCTTTACTTACTGTTGGACAAGTTGCTAAATGATTAATCAATTTGTTGCCCAAGAAGACAACCCAAGAGGGGGGGGGGGGTGAATTGGGTTTTAAGTAATAATTGCAAATTAAAACTTAATGAGTAACTAATTAAACTTTATTGCAAGTGGATTAATTAGTTTACTATATGCAGTGGATGAAGGGAATGGGAGAGACAATTAAACAATCACAAACACAAGAAATTTTATAGTGGTTCGGAGCAAACCCTTGCTCCTACTGTTAGCACCCACATATGCCATGAAAATTCAAAATAATTTTCAGATTGCAGCGGAAAAACTATGCGGGATCCGTTCATCGCATGAACGTATTTTAAAAACATTTGTTTGTAGATAGATTATAATTAAATTATTTTAAACCATTTTAAAATCATTAAGAAGATCATATCTTCACCTTGTGCGGGTAGATGGTCTCCGCAAATCTGATTCACGTGGATTTGTAGAAGGTTCGATGGAAGCTGCACACGCGTCCGGCCTCTACGGGTTTCCACACGAGATAATGATTCGATCAAAGCCTACGTATCTCCCCGGGGTGCTAGCTCCCTTGCAGAGATGGCTTTTGATGGCTGAAGTCCTCCCTTTCAATCAACTCTTGAATGCCCAGGGAGGAGGAGGAAGAAGGATGGATCAAAAAGAAAAAGAACAAAACACTTTCAGCCTTTTCCTTTTTGTTTTTGTTGGAACCAAGAAATGGGAGGAAGAAGGGCCACCCACGCCTCCCTTTCTTTTCTTTTCCCTTGCGGCTGAAAGGAGGAAGGAAGAGGGAGTTTGCTGCCGTGAAAACCAAAAGAAAAGGATGAGAGGAGGGGCCGAACCCCTCCTCCTTTTATTTCTCCATGAGATAAGGATGAGCTCCTATTTTTTAGGAGCTCACCCTTATCTCTTCCATTCGGCAGCAAGGAGGGGCTTACGCCCCTCCTTTTTCCTTCCACGCATTTCCCAAGGGGAGGGGCGTGGGCCCCTCCCTCATAACCCCTTTAATTAACCACTTAATCAAATTAAATGGTAACATGGTTTGGGTCTAATGCATGGATCTAATCCTATTCAAAATAGGATTTATATGAACCCATTTCAATTTCCTCCAAATCTTAATCTAATTAGGATTTAATTGAACCATGACTCTATTGAACTCTTCAATCCTAATCCAATTAGAAGTCATGAAATTAATTAGATTAAATTTAGAATTAATTAGGACTTAAGAAAATCCTAATCTAATCAGGACTTGTTCAAATTTCAGCCCTAAGACAATTAGGACTTTAGAAATCCTATTCCAAGTAAGACTCTAATTTAATTTGAAATTCTAATCCAATTAGGACTTCATGAATCCCACTCCAAGTAGGACTCATGATCAAGTTCAATTAATTAAATCTAATTAATTAAATTAAATTGCAATCCGATTGCAATTATTCCTTCTTCTAACCACTAACTCTTAGCGGGTTAACCATTTATCAATCTAATTGATTATTTGTGATTCCTAATCACATTCAACCATCGGATCGGTCATTAACTCTAATGTGTGTGACCCCATAGGTTTCATTCTGACTGGTAGTGAGATATATTGCGATCTCTATCACAATATCATTGAAAACTCCTTTCAATGGGTTGAAACAATTTCAACTCAACTCATCAGGGTTTATCGACCATCAAGCTGATCCCTGTGAGTCTCACCATCCACCAGTGACACCTAGCAGTATGTAGTGGCCATCCAGCAGAATAGAATGATGAACCTCTAGGTGCAGTTATCGTATGATACAGTCCTTCTATCGTGGATCCCTACAAACCGAAGGTCATGGATAACTCGTCAAACCCCGTCATTTGTCATATGTCTAGATTTATTCGACTTGAGTTCGATAGTGGAAAACTCTTTCTCTACTGTATATTATTGCCCTGGCCAAGGTCTTAGAACTCTGTCTAATAAATCACATAGGATCACTCCTCTTCTATCAAGGTCGATAGATTCCACGTAAGTGCATACCCTACTCCTACAGTGAACCTACTTCAGCCAATCTACACAACAAGGACCCATATGACTAGAGACCATGTATATGTGCAGTCAAACTACAATAACCTCACTGTGAGTAGCCGAAGCACCGCAGGTCAAAGGACCAGTCACACTACTGCAACATCAAGTAAGTTACTGACGAGTGGATAGACATCCAAGTGACTTCTTGTCTTAGTCACGCTCAGTACCCTTGTTCTCTAACAAGCACCTGCACTCTCACTTCAGCGTCCCTAAACTGTGGACTCGAGTCTCGTCCATCCATAAGGAAAGCGATCTGTGCACTGATCGAATCGATCACCGTCTTCGTGATGATCCATTGATCAGGAGCATTTAGAAATTAATCACCAATGATACATGGCTCAAATTCTCAACTCTTGAGAATATGTATCATCATCTTATTAATTTCTTGAACGATTCATAGACACATAAACAATATGAATGAAAAGATGCCTATTTATTATTCAATAATAATAAAGTCAAGTACAAATTTATGTCCCAGAATAAATAATGTATCTGCCAGATTGGCTTCTAGGGAATACATCTAACAATCTCCCACTTGCACTAAAGCCAATCAGCCATATATCTAAGTCCCATTTTCTCAAGGTGGGCTTTAGTCTTCTGCTGACTTAGCTGTTTAGTGAGCGGGTCTGCCACGTTGTCCGCGGAGTCTACTCTCTGTATCTCGACATATTTCTTCTCGAGATAGTCGCGTATGAGGTGGAAACGCCGCTCTGTGTGCTTGGACTTCTGATGAGACCTTGGCTCCTTAGCGAGAGCTATGGCGCCATTATTATCGCAGTAGAGTGTGATGGCATCTGATGGCATTACATCTAGCTCTGCAATGAATTTCTTGAACCAGAAGGCTTCCTTTGCAGCTTCAGAGGCGGCGATATACTCAGCTTCCATGGTAGAATCAGCAATGATCGGTTGTTTGGAACTCTTCCAATTTACCGTACCACCATTGCACAAGAACACATATCCAGATGTAGACTTTCTATCATCAATATCAGTCATAAAGTCTGAATCTGTGTATCCTTCTACCTTTAACTCCGATGCTCCTCCAAAGACCAAGAACAAATCTTTAGTTCTTCTTAAGTACTTAAGAATGTTCTTCACAGCTGTCCAGTGCTCTTCGCCTGGATTCGACTGATATCTGCTAGTGACACCCACAGCAAGGGCTATATCAGGTCGTGTACATAGCATGGCATACATGAGGCTCCCTTTTGCAGAAGCATAAGGAATCCTGCTCATGCGTTGAATCTCTTCAGATGTGTTGGGGCACATCTTTTTGGAGAGATGAATCCCATGCCTAAGGGGTAATAGACCCCTCTTGGAGTTTTCCATACTGAACCTCTTCAGTACCTCCTCTATATACATCTTCTGCGATAGGCCAAGCAACCTCTTAGATCTATCTCTATAGATCTTAATCCCCAAAATGTAGGATGCTTCCCCAAGGTCTTTCATGGAGAACTCTTTTGACAACCAGACCTTGACCGAGGTTAGTATGGGAACATCATTCCCAATCAAGAGGATGTCATCCACGTACAGTACGAGGAACACGACAGCACTCCCACTAACCTTCTTGTAAACACATGGTTCCTCTTCGTTCTTGATGAAATCAAATGATTTGATTGCATCATTGAAATGAGTATTCCAGCTCCGAGATGCTTGCTTTAGTCCATAGATGGACCTTTGCAGCTTGCAGACCTTGTGATCTCTATCACTGGAAGTGAAACCCAACGGCTGCTCCATATAGATATCTTCATCAAGATATCCATTCAGGAAAGCAGTTTTCACATCCATCTGCCATATTTCATAATCATGAAACGCTACAATGGCAAGCAATGTTCGAATGGATTTTAGCATAGCTACAGGTGAAAAAGTCTCCTGATAGTCAATGCCTTCGCGCTGACTATACCCTTTCGCCACTAGTCTTGCCTTATAGGTCTCTACCTTCCCATCCGAACCTATCTTTCTTTTATAGATCCATTTGCATCCAATAGGTACTATACCTTCTGGTGGATCTACTAAGGTCCAGACTTGGTTGGAATACATGGAGTCTATCTCTGACTTCATGGCTTCCAGCCATTTCTCGGAATCGATATCTAATATCGCCTCGTTTTAGGTATTGGGATCCTGTACATGTTCCCTATCTCCCATGAGAAACATTTCCTCGGTGTCTTCTACTAGTATACCTAAGTATCTATCGGGAGGATGGGAGACCCTACTAGATCTACGAGGTGGAGGAGGTACTATGTGTACTGGCTCTATGTGAATAGGTTCTATAGGATCCATTACTCGTTGCTTTTCAGAGACTTTCTCTTCAAGCTCAATTTTCCTCCCACTGCCTCTATCAAGGATAAACTATTTTTCCAGAAAGATGGCATGTCGGCTCACAAACACATTGTGATCCTCTGAGATGTAAAAATTGTATCCTAATGACTCTTTAGGATATCCAATGAAACGAGCACTTATGGTCCTAGGCTCTAACTTGTCCGCCTGTAGTCGCTTGACGTGGGCCGGACATCCCCAAATCTTGAGATGACCAAGACTCGGCTTCTTACCATGCCATATCTCATACGGTGTGGTAGGAACGGATTTAGAGGGAACTCTATTCAATAAATAAATTGCGGATAATAAGGCATCTCTCCAAAGAAACATAGGTAGATCAGTGAAGCTCATCATAGATCGGACCATATCCAATAGAGTCCGATTCCTCCTCTCTGACACCCCGTTGAGTTGAGGTGTACCCGAAGGCGTCCATTGTGAGACTATGCCATTCTCCTTGAGATAGTCCCGGAATTCCCCACTAAGGTATTCTCCTCCTCGATCTGATCGAAGAACCTTAAGGGTTTTTCCAGTCTATTTTTCTACTTCATTTCTGAACTCTTTGAACTTTTCAAAAGACTCAGATTTGTATCTCATAAGATACACATACCCATATTGTGAATAGTCATCGGTAAAGGTAATGAAGTATGAATAACGACCCCTGGCTAGCACATCGAATGGGCCACACACATCAGTGTGTACCAGGGTAAGTATTTCAGTGGTCCTCTCCCCATATCCTACAAAGGGTAATCTAGCCATTTTTCCTTGAAGACAAGACTCACAAACTGGATATGACTCGAAAGTCAATGGGCCAAGAAGCCCATCTTTCTCCATTTTGTTCATTCTGTCCTCTCCAATATGGCCAAGCCTGAGGTGCCACAAATACTTCTGGTTTATCTCATCTCTGGATCTTTTAGATCCTATGGCACTCACTACTTGCTCAGACACATTCACAGACACATCAATATGCAAGTGATAGAGACTATCAATCATGAAACCACGTGCAACTAATTTATTTCTGTAATAAATAGAACAACAGTCTTTGTCAAAGGTCAAAACATGACCATCCTGTGCTAAATACGAAACAGAAATCAAATTCCTGCTAGCAGCAGGGACATAATAACAGTCTCTAAGCAATAAACTAAATCCAGACGGTAATCGCAGAGGGTAGGTGCCCACAGCTACAGCAGCAACTCTTGCCCCGTTGCCAACCCGAAGGGTCACTACACCTTTCGCCAGCCTCCTACTTTCCTTTAGACCCTGCATAGTAGTGCACAAATGAGCACTAGAACCAGAATCTATAACCCAATTAGAAGTAGAAGAAACCGTAAGGTTAGTTTAATCACGAGCAAGTCTAGCATACCTTCAGAAGGTGTGTCCCTTTTGTTCTTCAGGCTCTCGAGGTATGAAGGGCAGTTCCTTTTCCAGTGGCCGTCGACGTTGCAGTGGAAACATTTTCCTTTGTCATCAGCCCTTTTCTTATGAACTTCCTTCTTAGGCTTTTTGTCTTTCTTGTGCTTCTTTGCAGGCTCCTTTTTCTTCCAAGTAGACTTTCTCTTGGAACCAGAAGTCAGCTCAGCAGCCAGAACAGAGCCCCTTGAACCTTTCAAGGCCCCTTCAGTAGTTACCAACATATTCAACAATTCGTTCTTAGTGCATTCAATTTTATTCATATGGTAGTTTACTATAAACTGACCAAATGAATCAGGAAGGGATTGCAGGATTAGATCTATCTGCAGTTCCTTATGCATGGACATACCGAGCTTCTCAAGCTCCTCGAGGTCCTTGATCATAGTCAAACAGTGATCGTGGACAGACGCCCCTCGCGCATCTTTGCCTTGAAGAGCCTCTTGGACACTTCAAAGCATGCAGTGCGGCTCTGCTCACTATACTGAAAGTGAATCCTAGGTTCTTCGGTGTTTAGTATGCTGAATTTTTTTTTTTTTTTGAAAACCATGGCTGAACCTGATCGGGTTGCCTACGTACCCCTTCACAAGGGGAATCAAGCCACACGTAGTTCTTTTAAAATTTCAAAAATACAGTGGAAAAATGAATCAAACAATTTAATTCATGCATGCTTACAAGATCAAATCTAGAAATCAGCACATTAAGAATATATAGGATTATGCCGAAATCATTTAAATAATTATGCTAAAACTTTTATGCATGATAAACTATCAGATCTGAAACTTAAGAACTCTATTCCAATTAATCTCCGAATATCCATTGAATGGATTCTGGAGATATCTCTGTGAGGAGCCCCAAAAGAGGGTAAAACCTTGGGGAATCGAACCTAGACCTTAACATCATAATAAATGATTAATGCTAGATTAATACCTTTTATGATGGATGAAAGTTGTGAATCTGATTCTTGACTTCGCAGCCACGCACACGAATGGCCTCTACGAGAAGTACACGCGAAGTCCTGAAGGATCTTCTTCCGCAACAGTGCTAGCAGTTGCAGAACACTTGAAAGCTGAAATCTGCCCGTCGGGATTCAATCAACTCTTGATCAATCGTCTTGAAGCAGATGGAGATGAGGTTTGTAAGAAAAGTAGAGGACTTAGATCTGATCTTGAATCTTCTAGATATTCACCCTGAAAACCCTATCTAAAATGGAGAAGAAGAGGAAGAGGTGGCGGGTGAGGAAGAAGGCTGCAATGGATGTATTTTTGGTGCCCATGTTTGACCCCTTTTAATGGCCTCCGAATTTTCATTCAAAATTTGAAATTTATTTTCAAAAAACCTCTTTTAGTTGGCACATGCAAAGGAATAGGAACAACCCAAATCAGATCTCAACCAAATCTGATTTAAATTCAAATTTTAAACACATGTGCAAGAGGGAAGGAATTTGAAATCCATGCGGCAAGGTAAAACACTTCATAATTTTGAAATCACCTCTTGAAATTCGAATTTAATCCATTCAAAAACTCATACGCCACCTTGGTTGATGGTTTGAGTGATTAAAATCATTTAACACATTGCTTAATGTTTGAATTTAAATTCAAATAACAAACAATGTCGCCATGTGTCAAGCAATGGGTCCATGTGCCATGCAATAATTTTGGTTTATTTAAAATTCATGAAATCCAATTCCATGTCACCAATAATTGCCACATCATCTGAGCCTAATCCTCTTGGGTTGCACCTAATCAAATTTGGTCAAACCCGAATTAAAACAAAGCAATTTGGTTGAACCCAATCTAATCAGGTCAAACCCTGATTGAGCTCAAATTGAATCCAATTCAATTTTGGCTTATGCAAACTCAATCAAATTGAATTAATTACTTTGTGTTGGACCTAATCCAATTAGGTCAATCCCCAATTAAGAACAAATTAATTTAAAATTAATTTGATCAGCTTAAGTCCTTTTTCGTTCTAACCTAATCCAATCAGGTCAAAATCCTGATTGAGCCCAAACTTGAATCCAATTCAATTTGGCTCATCCTTAGCACAATTACTCAATCAAATTGAGTTTATTAGTAATTTAATTACTAATTAATCCTTCAATAATTACTTTAATTATTTTATAAGATAATTTGCCAATCAAATTGACCAAATTATTTCTGAATGATTCTTAATCATTCATCAGCTTTTTTGATCAATCAGGAATCTTCTATGCGTGTGACCTCATAGGTTCGAACCTAAGCCGGTAGTATAGGAACAATTTCCTACACTAATTGATGTGACCATCTAGCAATGGTACCCAACTTCCGGATAGGCCGAATATATGCGAAGCAAATATTCTGAAACCCTGAACTATGGTTACTCTATAATTCAATCCCTTTGACTCCTAATGCCAGGATGACTTAGAGCTCACTGTCAACCCTATAATTAGTACATCCATTATGTGATTAACTTTAGATATCCCGTGACTCCTCACTGGGATTACCTTGGCCAAGGTTTTGCTAAATTAATCACAAGACATTATCTTCTGTTTTTAGGAGGGGTCAATTCCATCTTGACTTACAACTGACTACGTAAGTACTTGACTGCACCCAGTGACCTTTCGTCACTGAATTAGAAATTCAGGTAGTCCGGTACCAAAGTACAGTGAGTTGCTTGCTAGTCACAGGTTGCGGTCTCAGGTCAGAGGGCCAAACTTATATCCATATCCACTCGGAACATCTCTCGACAGTAGAGCGTTCCGGAATTGGTCACGTTCAGTGAAATGTACTCCTACACTTCACCTGTATGGCATACCAGTGTCTCCACATGTAGGGTTTTAGCATGTTATAATGCGCAGCGGAAGCTAGGGATTTTAAAAATTTCTTAATAAAGTCCCTATGCATGAAACCCTTTTAAGCCTAGATCACCTTAATGATTACAATCAAATGATATAAAATAAATGCAGAATTAGTAGAATACCTCAAACGCTAATCCAAAGTGTACAATCTCCACGAGGCGTCCAAGTGTCCGCCCTCCAATGGTGATCTCAGGTCATAGGATCAGTTGCACAACTCCCACTAAGAGAATCATCTTTTGACATGTAAGTAAGACTTCATAAGATTTCTCTTTGTAGGTCAATTCAGTGAACTCATTCCTCTAATGAGCACCCACATCTTTGTATTAGTGTCTCCACACAAATGATTGTGAGATCAATCATCCTCTGCATCGAGCATACATAAGACATGCCAGTCTTTCCGGTAATCATTGATCCCCGACTCAATGTACCAATGACTGGGAATATTTAAGATTAGGATTTTAGGATTTTAAGTCTCACTAGTATGATCTCATCATAGTCTTAAAACCATTGCCCTAAACTAAGGAGTTTATCATAAATATAATCAACAGCATATGATAAAACATAACGCCTTTATTCATATTTAAATGTCATGTACATGATTTGGACAAATCAAAAGAAAAAACCTTTCGCAATACATATTGCGATTGGCTTGTAGGGCATCTACTCTTTCAATCTCCCACTTGCACTAAAGCCAATCGCTCTTATATTTTATCCCCATACAATCGAGGTGGCGATCGAACTGCTGTTGTGGTAGAGCTTTAGTGAACGGGTCTGCTAAGTTGTTCTTTGTATCTACTCGTTCAATGACTATGTCTTGTCTCTCGACGATCTCTCGAACGAGGTGGAAGCGTCTTAGAATGTGCTTGGATTTGTGATGAGATCTTGGTTCCTTTGCTTGAGCAACAGCTCCAGTGTTGTCACAATAAACTGAAACTGGTCCAGCAATCTCAGGAACTACTCCCAACTCAGCGATGAACTTCTTCATCCAGACAGCTTCCTTAGCGGCTTCACTTACAGTGATGTATTCTGCCTCAGTAGTTGAGTCAGCTACAGTTTGCTGCTTGGAACTCTTCCAGCTCACTGCACCACCATTTAGGGTAAAGACATACCCTGAAGTGGACTTGCTATTATCTGGATCTGATTGAAAACTAGAATCAGAAAATCCTTCTAGTTTCAACTCAGATCCTCCATAAACTAGAAAAATATCTTTAGTCCTTCTTAAGTACTTAAGAATATTTTTCACAGCTATCCAATGATTTTCTCCTGGATCAGCCTGGAATCTGCTTGTTATGCCTAAGGCATAAGCAACATCAGGCCTAGTACATAGCATAGCATACATAATTGATCCTACTGCCGAAGCATAGGGAATAGAATTCATTCTATTCCTCTCTTCAGATGTCTTAGGAGACATCTTCTTAGAGAGACGTATGCCATGACTCATAGGTAAGTAACCTCTTTTACTTCCTTCCATGCTGAATCTTTTTAGCACACGATCTATGTACTTAGACTGGGACAAGCCTAGCATCCTTTTAGATCTATCCCTATAGATCTTTATACCAAGTATATAGGATGCTTCTCCCAAGTCTTTCATGGAAAAGCTTTTTGATAGCCAAGTCTTGACCGATTGTAACATTGGAATATCATTTCCAATGATTAGTATGTCATCTACATACAATATTAAGAAGACAACGGCACTCCCACTAGTCTTCTTGTACACACATGGTTCATCCACATTTTTGATAAAACCAAACTCTTTGACTGTTGTATCAAAACGGATGTTCCAACTCCTCGATGCTTGCTTTAATCCATAAATGGATCTCTTAAGCTTGCATACTTGATTTGCTCTCCCACTTGAGACAAATCCTTATGGCTGTGTCATGTAAACCTCTTCCTCAAGATAACCATTAAGGAAGGCGGTTTTGACATCCATCTGCCAAATTTCATAATCATAGTATACAGCTATTGCAAGCAAAATCCGAATAGATTTAAGCATGGCAACTGGTGAAAAAGTTTCATCATAGTCAATTCCTTGCTTTTGCCTGAAATCTTTTGCCACCAATCTAGCCTTGTAGGTTTCTACTTGGCCATCTGCTCCAATCTTCTTCTTATAGACCCATTTGCAACCTATAGGGTTAACACATTCTGGTGCATCAACCAAAGTCCATACTTGGTTGGTATACATAGAGTCTATTTCGGATTTCATAGCTTCTAACCATTTGTTAGAGTCATTACTCATGATAGCTTCCGAATAGGTCAGAGGATCATCATTTTCGATGATGTGGGCTTCATCATTCTCAATGATAAACCCATACCTCTTAGGTGCATTTCGCACTCTATCTGACCTTTGGAGAGGAGATGTGTGTTGTGGTTGTACTTCATCAATGGGTACATTTGGTTGAAGAATTTCTTGTGTTTCTATTTGTAGGTCTTGAACTTCATTAAGTTCAATTCTTCTTTCACTGCCCTTTTCTAAGATAAACTCTTTTTCTAAGAAAGTGGCATGCCTACTAACAAATACCTTTTGTTCAGTAGGGTGATAGAAGAGATATCCAATACTTTCTTTGGAATAACCTATAAATGTACATTTATCTGATCTAGCACTTAGCTTATGTCCAAAATTTCTTTTGACATATGCTTGGCAGCCCCATATTTTAAAATATTTAAGATTGGGCTTTCTACCTCTCCATATTTCATATGGAGTACTAGATACAGATTTTGAAGGTATCCTGTTTAGCACATATGTAGCAGTTTCTAAGGCATAACCCCAGAAGGAAATAGGAAGATCTGTAAAGCACATCATGGACCTTACCATATCTAATAGAGTACGATTCCTCCGTTCAGCTACACCATTTAGTTGTGGCGTATACGGAGGTGTCCATTCAGAGAGAATGCCCTTTTCTTTAAGATGATTTAAAAATTCACTAGAAAGGTATTCACCTCCTCGATCAGATCGAAGGATTTTAATATACTTTTCGGTTTGTTTTTCAACCATACTTTGATACTCTTTAAACTTATCAAAGGCTTCGTATTTATGTTTCATAAGATACACAAATCCGAACCTTGATAAATCATCAGTGAATGTGATGAAGTAAGAGTATCCACCTCTAGCTGGAGTTGTCATAGGACCACATACATCTGTATGTATAAGTCCTAATAACTCACTTGCCCTTTCTCCATGTCCAGTGAATGGAGACTTGGTCATTTTTCCCATAAGACAAGATTCACAAGTTCCTAATGATTCATAATCATAAGGATCAAAGAACTCTTCTTTGTATAACTTGTTAATTCTTGATTCACTTATGTGACCAAGTCGGCAATGCCAAAGGAGGGTATTATTCACTTCCTCTCTCTTTCTTTTATTGCTTTTATTAATATGAAAGACATTGTCATTAAGTAATAAAACTAGAAGACCATTTTCCATAATGCCATTGCAAAGAT
Organism: Phoenix dactylifera; assembly: GCF_009389715.1. Taxonomy (NCBI): domain Eukaryota; kingdom Viridiplantae; phylum Streptophyta; class Magnoliopsida; order Arecales; family Arecaceae; genus Phoenix; species Phoenix dactylifera. Next base: position 50,366 of record NW_024068607.1, read on the forward strand.
GCTTATTAGAAAAATAAATAGAGCAACCATTGCCCTTTCCATTAATTTCAAAACCTTTTTTAACAACAAAGGAATGGAAATTACATTTCTAATAATTTTGGGCATATAATAACAATCTTCTAATTGTAGGAGCTTTCCCGAAGGCAATTCCAAGTTGTAGGTTCCAACAGCTTCAGCCTGGATGGACTCTCCTCCAGCGCCATACAGCTCGAAGTCACCTTTCTTCAAAATTTTAATTTTCTGTAGTCCATGCAAAGATTTGCAAATGTGAAAACCACAGCCGGTATCCAATACCCATGAATTTGAATTTGAAGAACTTAATGACAAGTTGGCATGTAACATAAACATACCTTTTGATGCAACTCTTGCATCGGTCTTCATACTTGCAAGAAAACTCTTGCAATTCCTTTTCCAGTGGCCAGCTTTGCCGCAATGAAAACAGGTACTTGATCCGGAGTTTTTCTTTCCTTTTTTCTTTGTGATGCTACTCTTGGGGTTCAATCGTTTCTTAGAACCCTTATTTCCCGATTTCCTCATAGAGGTGCTATTTATAAGAAGGAGTGGACCTTTATCCTTCTTAATATGCCCTTCAGCTGTTTTGAGCATATTTAACAACTCGGGCAGGGAGGTGTTCAGCTTGTTCATGTGAAAGTTCACAACAAACTGAGAGAATGAATCAGGCAGTGATTGCAGGATCAAATCCTGACTGAGCTCACTATCCATAGCAAAACCTAATTGACTTAATCTGGTGATCAAGTCTATAACCATAAGAACATGGTTTTGCACTGAAGTTCCTTCATTCATTCTAGCACGGAACAACTGCTTAGATATCTCATACCTAGCAGTCCTGCTTTGTTCTCCATACAACTCTTTTAAATTGAGAAGTATGGATTGAGTGTCCATGCCTTTATGTTGCCTCTGTAATTCATTGTTCATAGAGGCAAGTATGATACATTTGACAGTCACACTGTCATTTTTCCACATCTTATGTGTGGCAACCTCCTCTTCTATAGCATCATCTCCTAGATCTCCAAGATCAGGGGTTTCAAGTATATAGAAAATTTTCTCCTGAGTGAGTACTATCTTTAAATTCCTCAACCAGTCCACATAGTTTGGTCCGGTCAACTTGTTGGCATCTAAGATGCCTCTTAGTGAAAGTGAAGAAGCCATTTAATAATTCTACATATGCAAGAACAAAACTAATATAAGCAGACCAATCATGATGACATGTTTGCAACTAGATAAGGACTTTAATCTAATTTGTCTCCTACTATTTTTATCGAATATCATAGCCCTCCCCTATGATAAACGTGAAAATATAATTTTTCTTAGTAGGGTTGAGATCCTAATTCATCATAAAAAGCCTTGTGTTTACACAACAAACTCTTATGAGTTCAAAGGTAGGAAACTCTTTCCAATTGCATCTCATGCAATTCTCAACTTTATCTTGTCCTCTTAAAATACTTATTGCCTTGTGTTAGCACAACAAACAATAATATTTTAGTTAAGTCAAACCCTTCATTTCCATATAGTCATATTCGAATAATATTGCCCTTGTGGTTGCACAACAAGGCAATATATTAAAATATGCCATAAGCATCTTAATGCACCAAGATAGTATAACATCAGTCCCCATTGCAAGTCTTGTGTTAGCACAACAAACTAGCATGGATCTTGACATAATAATATCGAGGCATGAAGGAAGGCTATCAATAGTGTTATATCAATATTAAGCTTATCCATAATAGGCAATCAAACAATTGGCCAGGTAAGCAGGTGGGAGGCTCCCCTTACTCAGAGAGTAAGGTCCTAATTAAGTAACCACCTTTAGTGCTTTCCTTAGACACCAATTAGATTAATTGTTCTAGAATGGGTTAGCTCAAAGTTTTTCAACACTATGACTTAATATAATTTTTATTGAGGGCTTACTAGTCTCTAGCACATTCTTTAATTGTAACATACATTTAACATGTCTAAAATAAACTATTATGCATCATGGCTATCTCATAGCATGTATAAATCATAAGCAATTAATTAACATGCTTCAACATATTTTCATATGGAAAATTTCATATCATGATATTTTATTACATAACATATCATATATTAATCATACATTTCAACATTTCTCTAAGCATATGACATTACTATCTCGTAGTAAATTAATAATCATACATCATACATAATTATTTGATTGAACCAATTAAGGATGGCTCTGATACCACTGTAGGGTTTTAGCATGTTATAATGCGCAGCGGAAGCTAGGGATTTTAAAAATTTCTTAATAAAGTCCCTATGCATGAAACCCTTTTAAGCCTAGATCACCTTAATGATTACAATCAAATGATATAAAATAAATGCAGAATTAGTAGAATACCTCAAACGCTAATCCAAAGTGTACAATCTCCACGAGGCGTCCAAGTGTCCGCCCTCCAATGGTGATCTCAGGTCATAGGATCAGTTGCACAACTCCCACTAAGAGAATCATCTTTTGACATGTAAGTAAGACTTCATAAGATTTCTCTTTGTAGGTCAATTCAGTGAACTCATTCCTCTAATGAGCACCCACATCTTTGTATTAGTGTCTCCACACAAATGATTGTGAGATCAATCATCCTCTGCATCGAGCATACATAAGACATGCCAGTCTTTCCAGTAATCATTGATCCCCGACTCAATGTACCAATGACTGGAAATATTTAAGATTAGGATTTTAGGATTTTAAGTCTCACTAGTATGATCTCATCATAGTCTTAAAACCATTGCCCTAAGGAGTTTATCATAAATATAATCAACAGCATATGATAAAACATAACGCCTTTATTCATATTTAAATGTCATGTACATAATTTGGACAAATCAAAAGAAAAAACCTTTCGCAATACATATTGCGATTGGCTTGTAGGGCATCTACTCTTTCACCACACTCCTTGGTTAAGAGGATAACCAACGTATATGTCTACACAACGACCTAATCTCGATAATGTTGTCGTCCTAGTAACAACATATTATTTGGTCGCGAACAAGTTTAAGGACTCAAAGATAAATCTTCCTTTATCATAACATAAGTCCTAAGGACTTCATCATATAAGAGTTCATTTGAAGATGAAATGATGAATAATGCCAAATAATACTTTATTAATTTGTCAATTTATTTACAAAATTCAATCATGAATATACTGACGATTGACATTTAGAATACAATTTCCAACAACTCCCACTTAGCCTAAAGCCAATCGGCACAGTATCTAATACCCATCTTCGACTTGTGTTCGTTGAACTCTTTGATGCCGAGGACTTTGGTAAATGGATCAGCCAGATTTTCTTTTGTGTCAATCTTCTGAAGATCAATATCACCTCATTCTATAATCTCTCGAACCAGGTGATAGCGTCGCAGAATATGCTTGGTCCGCTGATGTGCTTTAGGTTCCTTTGCCTGAGCTATGGCTCCAGTTTATCACAAAATATAGGAACTGGACCATCAATGGAAGGTGCCACTCCCAGCTCGGTGATGAACTTGCGCAACCATACGGCTTCCTTGGCTGCATCAGATGCTGCGATGTATTCTGCTTCACATGTAGAATCTGCCACTGTATGCTGCTTGGAACTCTTCCAGCATATAGCCCCACCCTTAAGAGTGAAGATATATCCCGACACGCTCTTGCTATCATCTTGATCTGACTGAAAACTTGAATCGATATATCCCTCAAGTTTTAAGTCAGAATCACCGTAGACAAGCCACTGATCTTTAGTATTTCTCAAATACTTAAGGATGATTTTTACAACCTTCCAGTGGTTGCTACCTGGATCAGACTGGTATCTACTCACTACTCCTAGTGAGTATGCCACGTCTGGTCTAGTACATGTCATGGCATACATTATAGATCCCACTGCCGAAGCATATGAAATTCTATCCATACTCTCTCTTTCTTGAGAGGTTGTCGGACAATCCCTTTTAGAGAGGTTAATTCCATGGCCCATTGGAAGACAGCCTTTCTTGGAATTAATCATACTGAACCTTTTCAGTATAGTATCAATGTATGTGGATTGGGATAATCCAAGCAATCTTCTAGATCTATCTCTATAGATCTTCATCCCTAGGATGTAAGATGCTTCTTCCAAATTCTTCATGGCAAATTGAGATGATAGCCAAACCTTTATTCCTTGTAATGCAGGAATGTCATTCCCGATTAAAAGAATGTCATCCACATACAAAACAAGAAATATAATAACTGAACCATTTGCCCATTTATAAATGCAAGGTTCCTCTTCATTCTTAATGAAGCCATATGATTTGATCACCTTATCAAATCGTATGTTCCAACTCCGTGAAGCTTGCTTTAATCCATAAATGGATTTTTGAAGCTTGCACACCTTAGACTCATCTGCAGATATAAAACCTTCAGGTTGCATCATATACACCTCCTCTTCTAAATCTCCATTTAGAAAAGCGGTTTTAACATCCATCTGCCAGATCTCATAATCTAAGTGTGCTGCTATCGCAAGCATAATCCGAATGGATTTGAGCATTGCCACAGGAGAAAACGTCTCGTCATAGTCAATACCATAACGTTGATGATATCCCTTGGCAACCAGACGGGCTTTATAGGTCTCTACTTTTCCGTCTGCGCCCCGTTTTCTTTTGAAAATCCACTTACACCCTATGGGTTTAATCCCTTCGGGTGGGTCAACTAATGTCCATACATCATTGACCTTCATGGATTTCATTTCGAATTGCATGGCTCCAAGCCATGCATCAGAGTCATGCCTCTGCATAGCATCCATATAGGTGATCGGATCCTCATCGTTTTCATCAAGTTCGATAGGATCCCCGTCCTGGACCAAGAAACCGTAGTATCTGTCCGGCTGACGTGGTACTCTACCTGATCGCCTTAATGGTGCATCTAAGATGGGTTCTGGATCTGATCTAATCAAATCCGACTCAACTAGTTCAGTAGATGGTGTCGGATCTTCTACATGTTGAACTTCTCTAAGCTCAACATTAGAGCTATTTATTCCTTCACCAAGGAATTTCTTTTCTAAGAAAATTGCTCTTTTGCTTACGAACAATTTTTGTTCTTCAGCAAAGTAGAAGTAATATCCTTTAGTTTCTTTAGGGTAACCAACAAAGAAACATTTGTCAGACTTGGGTTCAAGTTTGTCTGTCTTCAAACGTTTGATGTACGCCGGACACCCCCAAATCCTAAGGTGAGAGAGCATCGGCTTGCGTCCAGTCCACATCTCATGTGGTGTTTTATTTACAGACTTACTTGGAACCTTATTTAGAATATAGCAGGCTGACTCAAGAGCATATCCCCAAAAGGATATGGGCAGTAGCAAACCCCATCATGGATCGAACCATGTCTAACAGAGTTCGATTTCTTCTTTCTGACACACCATTATATTGTGGTGTACCAGGAGGAGTCTATTGAGAGAGAATCCCATTTTCTCCTAGATATGTCAAAAATTCACTGGAGAGGTATTCACCTCCTTGATCTGATCGAAGAGTTTTAATACTCTTTCCAGTTTGTTTTTCTACTTCATTACGATATAATTTAAACATTTCAAATGATTCAGATTTATGTCTGATTAAATAGACATAACCATACCTTGAAAGGTCGTCTGTAAACGTAATGAAATATGAATATCCACCTCTAGCATCTGTGCTCATTGGCCCACATACATCAGAATGTACAAGGGTCAATAAATCACTGGCTCATTCACCTTTTCCGGTAAAAGGTGATTTGGTCATTTTACCAAGAAGACATGATTCACAGGTTGTCAATGATTCACAATCATTAACATCAAGGATTCCTTCTTTACTTAACCTGTTCATCCTGTTCTTGTTAATATGACCTAGCCTATGATGCCAAAGGTAGACATCCATGACATTATCTATTCTAGGGCGTTTATTGGATTTATACATTACATGAACAGGCTGTGACAAAATGTAAATGCCATTACTCAGAATTCCATTCATTACAACAACACCATTACAAATGACATTGCAATAATCCTTTTTTATGGATATTTCATAACCATTTTTGGCCAAAAGGCCTACAGAAATGATATTCAATAGAAAACTTGGACAATAGTGACAATCACTAAGGATATTTACATGAGAGCTGAATTTAAGTTTAAGAATTCCTAAAGCTAGAACTGGAACTGGTCTTCCATCTCCAACATTCAGGAACCTTTCTCCTTCTTCAAATCTCTTACTGACTTGTAGCCCCTGCAACAAATTGTAAATATTAAGAGGACTACCGGTATCCAATACCCAGGTCGAATTATCACAAATAGAAAAATTGCAAGGTGTTATCATATAAGTACCTTGATTGGCAACTGATTGCCCACTTTTCTTAGGCCGGTTCGGATCGAGAGATGCAATGTAAAGAGGACAGTTCCTCTTCCAATGTCCTTGCTTCTTGCAGAAGAAGCACTCCGCCTTGCTCCGATCAGCCTTTTTATTCTTTTTCTGACTAGGCTGAGCATGGTGCACTTGTTTCTTTTGAATTTTATTTTTCTTTTTTCCTTTCTTAAAGGGGCGACCCTTGGATGAACCTCCCACAAAGTTCACCGTCTTCTTAAGAAGTTGGTGATCATTCTCAAACATCTGTAGTAACCCCAACAATTAGTGATAATTCACTACAGGTTTCGTCATACGAAAATGAGTGAGAAAAGGACGGTATGATCCAGGCAATGAGTTTAGTATGGCATCCTTCCCCAATTGATCATGAAGGGAAAACCAAGAGAGCTTAGATGCTCGTTCAACTCAATCATGTACAGTACATGATCAGTTACCGAGGTCTCATCTTTCATTCAGGCGCTGAAGATGGCACAACTAGTTTTGTGCCTCTCAACATCGTCAGGAACACCGATGATTCATTCAACACTTGAATAATATCTTCCGGCTGTGTATTTTCAAAACGCCTACTAAACTCATCACTCATTGCTGCCAACATGATGCATCGAACAGTAATCCGGTCACTAAGCCACTTCTGATAAATGTCTCTGGCCGATCTTGATGCATTAGCAGCGGGCTGCTCAGGTGCTGGATCCGTTATCACATAAAAGATCCTTTCATGCTCTAGCACTATTTTCAGTTTCCTATGCCAATTATTAAAATTTGGACCAGTCAACTTGTCATTGTCCAACAATGAGCGAAGTGACAAATTAGTGGCCATTTCTGCATAAAAAAATTTGGCTATTAGTATATGAATTGACTAAACACATTAGACTTGGACTTTAGTCTAAAGGTACTCCCACTATTTTATACAAATTGGTAGCCTCTACTTTCAATTCGAAAAATTACTCTTAATTCTTTAGTGAGCACTAGAACCCAATAGATCGCATATAGGCCCGAGTGTGGCTCGGCTAACCCATATGCACCTATTGGTAGGTTCTTAACCAATTGCTTCACCAAGCAACTTCTAGTGATAATTTTGCCCTAGGTTCTTCGGCAGGCGTGTGGCGCCTCCACCGAATACCCTAGTCAGGTCCAACCATTAAATGATAGGGTTAAATCTAATCAACTAATAGACGACCAAGCCCGAGTGTGGCTCGGCTCACCTGACCGCTTATTGAAGGTACACTTAACTCATCATATATTGAATGACAATTCCAATGCTTGATAAGTACCAGGCGTGTGGCGCCTCCAATAATTATCAAAACATTGGACCCATTATCACCCAACTTAATGGAAGGCTATGACCTAGTTATTCCCATAACAATTTCATTTTAAGGACCTAATAATTTTAGAGGATTTCATAATTAGGATAGATGAGAAGATCCGGTTAGTCTAATTTCTCCCACTGACTTCACCAAATCAGATTAGACTCAAACCGGTTAAGGAGACACCTTAATCAGTCATACTGATTTTTCTTAAGGCATGGGCTAACTCGAATCATTAAGTGATCCAATCAAAATGTGATTGACCATGTCGGCCAGGTAAGTGAGATCGGTGGAAGGGATATGCCATTAACTCGACAAAGACGAATCAGTGCGAGTAGCTCCCAATTAAAAACCACCGGTCAAAACTGCCAAACCTACCTTAGACACCGACTGGTTAATCAATTTCGATTTGATTACTCAAATGACTCGGGCTACACCTCTGAGCCTAAATCAAGTTCCATCTTGGTCTAATCAAAGACATGGAATTGATCAATCTACAACTATTGTATTTAACCTAGAGTTTCCTTGATCTAATCTAGTTACTACTTAATTAGATTCGATCAATTAACTCTAATTAGACCATGTTTGATTCTAACCTTAGGTCTAACCCAATCCTAAGAACTTGATTCAAGCTAACCCATATGCCCAAAGAATTATGCAATGTCAATTAATTGAGTTACAATTCTATTTCATAATACTTAATTCTCAATTAAGTTTAGACTTATGAAAGTTTTGATCATTGCATATTTCTTTTTAATTACATATTAATTACAATCTTTCAGTTCTTAAAACATATTTTCAGATATGAGTTTTTGTAATTAATCATATGTAATCAGATTTAATTCATGTTTAAGTCATTATGTTTTATGTTCATGCATCACATATACACAACAACATGAATCAATTCAAACAACATACATCTTATGTATTTATTTTTCACTTTTATTTTCAGATCTGATTTGTTCATTAAAATCAGAGATCATATAAATCATAAACTTTATTTAGATCTAATCTAAATAATATTATAATTTCAGATTTATTCATGTTACTAATCCTAACACAAACATGCATCATATGCATCCAAAATTTCAGATCTACTTAATCATGCATAATCAGCAATTAAATCAATCATAAAAACTACTTTAGATCTAATCTAAATATGTTAATGATTTCAGATTTAATTTCAAGAATTAAAACATAAAAGTTTAAACATGAAACTTGCTCTGATACCACTGAAAGTGAATCCTAGGTTCTTCGGTGTTTAGCATGCTGAATTTTTTTTTTTTTTTAAACCATGGCTGAACCTGATTGGGTGGCCTACGTACCCCTTCACAAGGAAAATCAAGCCACACGTAGTTTTTTTAAAATTTCAAAAATACAGTAGAAAAATAAATCAAACAATTTAATTCATGCATGCTTACAAGATCAAATCTAGAAATCAGCACATTAAGAACACATAGGATTATGCCGGAATCATTTAAACAATTATGCTAAAACTTTTATGCATGATTAACTATAAGATCTGAAACTTAAGAACTCTATTCCAATTAATCTCTGAATATCCATCGAATGGAATCTGGAGATATCTCCATGAGGAGCCCCAAAAGAAGGTAAAACCTCGGAGAATCGGACCTAGACCTTGACACCATAATAAATGATTAATGCTAGATTAATACCTTTTATGATGGATGAAAGTTGTGACTCTGATTCTTGACTTCACAGCCACACACACGAATGGCCTCTACGAGAAGTACACGCGAAGTCCTGAAGGATCTTCTTCCGCAACAGTGCTAGCAGTTGCAGAACACTTGAAAGCTGAAATCTGCCCGTCGGGATTCAATCAACTCTTGATCAATCGTCTTGAAGCAGATGGAGTGAGGTTTGTAAGGAAAATAGAGGACTCAGATCTGATCTTGAATCTTCTAGATATTCACCCTGAAAACCCTATCTGAAATGGAGAAGAAGAGGAAGAGGAGGCGGGTGAGGAAGAAGGCTGCAATGGATGTGTTTTTGGTGCCCATGTTTGACCCCTTTTAATGGCCTCCGAATTTTCATTCAAAATTCAAAATTTATTTTCAGAAAACCTCTTTTAGTTGGCACATGCAAAGGAATAGGAACAACCCAAATCAGATCTCAACCAAATCTGATTTAAATTCAAATTTTAAACACATGTGCAAGATGGAAGGAATATGAAATCCATGCGGCAAGGTAAAACACTTCATAATTTCGAAATCACCTCTTGAAATTCGAATTTAATCCATTCAAAAACTCATACGCCACCTTGGCTGATGGTTTGAGTGATTAAAATCATTTAACACATTGCTTAATGTTTGAATTTAAATTCAAATAACAAACAATGTCGCCATGTGTCAAGCAATGGGTCCATGTGCCATGCAATAATTTTGGTTTATTTAAAATTCATGAAATCCAATTCCATGTCACCAATAATTGCCACATCATCTGAGCCTAATCCCCTTGGGTTGCACCTAATCAAATTTGGTCAAACCCGAATTAAAACAAAGCAATTCGGTTGAACCCAATCTAATCAGGTCAGACCCTGATTGAGCTCAAATTGAATCCAATTCAATTTTGGCTCATGCAAACTCAATCAAATTGAATTAATTACTTTGTGTTGGACCTAATCCAATTAGGTCAATCCCCAATTAAGAACAAATTAATTTAAAATTAATTTGATCAGCTTAAGTCCTTTTTGGTTCTAACCTAATCCAATCAGGTCAAAATCCTGATTGAGCCCAAACTTGAATCCAATTCAATTTGGCTCATCCTTAGCACAATTACTCAATCAAATTGAGTTTATTAGTAATTTAATTACTAATTAATCCTTCAATAATTACTTTAATTATTTTATAAGATAATTTGCCAATCAAATTGACCAAATTATCTCTGAATGATTCTTAATCATTCATCAGCTTTCTTGATCAATCAGGAATCTTCTATGCGTGTGACCTCATAGGTTCGAACCTAAGCCGGTAGTATAGGAACAATTTCCTACACTAATTGATGTGACCATCTAGCAATGGTACCCAACGTCCGGATAGGCCGAATATATGCGAAGCAAATATTCTGGAACCCTGAACTATGGTTACTGTATAATTCAATCCTTTTGACTCATAATGCTAGGATGACTTAGAGCTCACTGTCAACCCTATAATTAGTACATCCATTATGTGATTAACTTTAGATATCCCGTGACTCCTCACTGGGATTATCCTAGCCAAGGTTTTGCTAAATTAATTACAAGACATTATCTCCTATTTTCAGGAGGGGTCAATTCCATCTTGACTCACAACTGACTACGCAAGTACTTGACTGCACCCAGTGACCTTCCGTCACTGAATTAGAAATTCAGGTAGTCCGGTACTAAAGTACAGTGAGTTGCTTGCTAGTCACAGGTTGCGGTCTCAAGTCAGAGGGCCAAACTTATACCCATATCCACTCGGAACATCTCTCGACAGTAGAGCGTTCCAGAATTGGTCACGTTCAGTGAAATGTACTCCTACACTTCATCTGTATGGCATACCAGTGTCTCCACACTCCTTGGTTAAGAGGACAACCAACGTATATGTCACACAATGACCTAATCTCGATAATGTTGTCGTCCTAGTAACAACATATTATTTGGTCGCGAACAAGTTTAAGGACTCAAAGATAAATCCTCCTTTATCATAACATAAGTCCTAAGGACTTCATCATATAAGAGTTCATTTGAAGATAAAATGATGAATAATGCCAAATAATACTTTATTAATTTGTCAATTTATTTACAAAATTCAATCATCAATATGCTGACGATTGACATTTAGGATGCAATTCCCAACACATACAACTCTTGCAGATGAGCCAGTATTTCCCTAGCAGTCTTCATGTTCTCATGCTGGCATTGAAGTTCGTTAGTCATGGATGCCATGATATAGCACTTGACCCTAATGTCGTCATCAGTCCACTTCTGATGCGTCTCACGCTGATCATCAGTAGGACGTGCTGGTAGCCTAGGGATATCATTCTCGAGCACATACCCTATTTTCTCACAATTCAGAATAATTTTCAGGTTCCTAAGCCAGTCTTTATAGTTGGTTTCGGTCAGTCTGTTGGTCTCAAGGATTCGGGTCAAAGGGTTTGAAGCTGACATTGTGATCTGTAGAGAGTAAAGATTCTAGTTAGACTTTGTACTTGAACTTAATTTGTTTTAGGGACTTTTAAAACAAATATGCTCCCACTATTTTCTCGAATCCCTCATACTCCCCTGATGGAGAAACGAAAACCCTACGCGACTAGAATTTCTAGTGGGTACTGCGGTCTCACCGATTTACATGCCGCCTCACCTAACAGTTATTGGTGACATATAAATGGATGAGTGTACAACTCTTGTACAATGCTTCTCAAGCAAATTGCAGTGGTACTTGGTCTCTAAGTGATGAAGACCTCACCTAACAGTTATTGGTCCCATTACTTAGTTAAGTCAGACCCACTGTATAACCGCAGAAATAAAGTCGTCATTGGGTCCTCACCTAGCAGTTATTGGTGCCCAACCCCACCTTTACCCCGCAACATGTCATGTCTAATAGAGAGGTCCAGTCCCCCGATGCAACTTGCCCACTGTGTCCAGCCGAGACAAATCAACACCGAAAAGACCTTAGCAGCTCTACTATGGTGGAAGACCTATGGACTTAATATTGCATAATCAAGTCTTAGTGTTTGCAACTTGAGTTCTTCATAAGAGGTAATCGAACAATTGGCCAGGTAAGCAGGTGGGAGGCTCTCCTTACTCAGAGAGTAAGGTCTTAATTAAGTAACCACCTTATAGGCTTGCCTAGATACCAATTAGATCAATTAATCTAATATGACTAACTCATGTTGGTTCACCCTCGACTGATTAGGGAGGTTTCGATTTAGGTCTCACTCGATCGCGTATTCACATCTCATGCAAATATAAGTCTACCCGCATAGACATAAGCATTAAACATCCAGGCATTTATCAAAATAAAATTAAATGGTGATGATTATGGATCCAGGATGGGGTCATTTTACAAGCACATGCACGTCAATTGGTTTGATCGTCTTCAACTCTTGACTCGATCTTGATCCTCTAGGTCCAATTGTGATCAACTCCTTGATCCATCTTCAATCATCCCTTGATCTCGATCCGCGCATGTTGAGCTTGTTGATGTACATATCGATCAACCATCGACATGCAACACACATCACAGATTACATCCCAGATTGCTTTAATAATTAAATAAAAATAAAAATAAAATTACAACGACATGCAGGTCTCTAATACATGAATTTAAGATGCATGCAGGCATCTGAAAATTAAAATTACATGCATCACAGAACATCGCAGAACATTTCAGCACATTCAAAGGGTCCATCCATGATCATCACCATACGCATCACATGCATAAAAATTATTTTCAGATCTGTAATTTAATTGATTATTCCATCTCATGACTTGCTGATCATGCAAGATTTGACTCTAAACACTTGTAATCACATTATCAAAGCATTAGAATCATTAATCTAAGCATCTAAATATTAGTATGCAGAAAAATCAGCAAGCTGAAAATTCTGCATACATAAATTTCAGCAAGCATAATCCCTTAAATTTCAGATCTAAAATGCCTTGAAAAATTTAATTCTAATCTTAATCTACATAACCATGGCTCTGATACCACTGTTAGCACCCACATATGCCATGAAAATTCAAAATAATTTTCAGATTGCAGCGGAAAAACTATGCGGGATCCGTTCATCGCATGAACGTATTTTAAAACCATTCGTTTGTAGATAGATTAGAATTAAATTATTTTAAACCATTTTAAAATCATTAAGAAGATCAGATCTTCACCTTGTGCGGGTAGATGGTCTCTGCAAATCTGATTCACGTGGATTTGTAGAAGGTTCGATGGAAGCCGCACACGCGTCCGGCCTCTACGGGTATCCACACGAGGTAATGATTCGATCGAAGCCTACGTATCTCCCCAGGGTGCTAGCTCCCTTGCAGAGATGGCTTTTGATGGCTGAAGTCCTCCCTTTCAATCAACTCTTAAATGCCCAGGGAGGAGGAGGAAGAAGGATGGATCAAAAAGAAAAAGAACAAAACACTTTCAGCCTTTTCCTTTTTGTTTTTGTTGGAACCAAGAAATGGGAGGAAGAAGGGCCACCCACGCCTCCCTTTCTTTTCTTTTCCCTTGCGGCTGAAAGGAGGAAGGAAGAGGGAGTTTGCTGCCGTGAAAACCAAAAGAAAAGGATGAGAGGAGGGGCCGAACCCCTCCTCCTTTTATTTCTCTATGAGATAAGGATGAGCTCCTATTTTTTAGGAGCTCACCCTTATCTCTTCCATTCGGCAGCAAGGAGGGGCTTACGCCCCTCCTTTTTCCTTCCACCCATTTCCCAAGGGGAGGGGCGTGGGCCCCTCCCTCATAACCCCTTTAATTAACCACTTAATCAAATTAAATGGTAAGATGGTTTGGGTCTAATGCATGGATCTAATCCTATTCAAAATAGGATTTATATGAACCCATTTCAATTTCCTCCAAATCCTAATCTAATTAGGATTTAATTGAACCATGACTCTATTGAACTCTTCAATCCTAATCCAATTAGGAGTCATGAAATTAATTATATTAAATTTAGAATTAATTAGAACTTAAGAAAATCCTAATCTAATCAAGACTTGTTCAAATTTCAGCCCTAAGACAATTAGGACTTTAGAAATCCTATTCCAAGTAGGACTCTAATTTAATTTGAAATCCTAATCCAATTAGGACTTCATGAATCCCATTCCAAGTAGGACTCATGATCAAGTTCAATTAATTAAATCTAATTAATTAAATTAAATTGCAATCCGATTGGAATTATTCCTTCTTCTAACCACTAACTCTTAGCGGGTTAACTATTTATCAATCTAATTGATTATTTGTGATTCCTAATCACATTCAACCATCGGATCGGTCATTAACTCTAATGTGTGTGACCCCATAGGTTCCATTCTGACTGGTAGTGAGATATATTGCGATCTCTATCACAATATTATTGAAAACTCCTTTCAATGGGGTGACACATTTTCAACTCAACTCATCAGGGTTTATCGACCATCAAGATGATCCCTGTGAGTCTCACCATCCACCAGTGACACCTAGCAGTATGTAGTGGCCACCCAGCAGAATAGAATGATGAACCTCTAGGTGCAGTTATCGTATGATAGAGTCCTTCTATCGTGGATCCCTACAAACCGGAGGTCATGGATAACTCGTCAAACCCCGTCATTTGTCATATGTCTAGATTCATTCGACTTGAGTTCGATAGTGGAAAACTCTTTCTCCACTGTATATTATTGCCCTGGCCAAGGTCTTAGAACTCTATCTAATAAATCACATAGGATCACTCCTCTTCTATCAAGGTCGATAGATTCCATGTAAGTGCATACCCTACTCCTACAGTGAACCTACTGCAGCCAATCTACACAACAAGGACCCATATGATTAGAGACCATGTATATGTGCAGTCAAACTACAATAACCTCACTGTGAGTAGCCGAAGCACCGCAGGTCAAAGGACCAGTCACACTACTGCAACATCAAGTAAATCACTGACGAGTGGATAGACATCCAAGTGACTTCTTGTCTTGGTCACGCTCAGTACCCTTGTTCTCTAACAAGCACCTGCACTCTCACTTCAGTGTCCCTAAACTGTGGACTCGAGTCTCATCCATCCATAAGGAAGGCGATCTGTGCACTGATCGGATCGATCACCGTCCTCGTGATGATCCATTGATCAGGAGCATTTAGAAATTAATCACCAATGATACATGGCTCAAATTCTCAACTCTTGAGAATATGTATCATCATCTTATTAATTTCTTGGACGATTCATAGACACATAAACAATATGAATGAAAAGATGTCCATTTATTATTCAATAATAATAAAGTCAAGTACAAATTTATGTCCCAGAATAAATAATGTGTCTGCCAGATTGGCTTCTAGGGCATACATCTAACACCTACGTCCACTCCCCAAGCTTCATTTGGGAGTTCACTATAATCCCTCTATTGACCCCCTAATGGATTTTGATGAATACAAAACACTAGAGTTTAATTCCATTTATCTTAACAATTTACTTGAGGATTTCAGGTGATTAACTAAGAATATTGTTAAGAAATGTCTAGGCAAGTTTCCATATTTTTCAAGAATTTATTGAAGAATTTTTGAGTTGAAGAAAACAGATCAGGGACAGCCGAGACGTCTCCGGGTCGTCTCAGAGACGTCTCTGGCACAAACAGGAAGAATTGGCACGTCTGGAGACGTCCCCGGCACCTGGCGAGTCGTCTCGCAGGGTCGGAGTCGACTCCCGACATTGCGGAGTTGAGAGACTCCCGACACTGCGGAGTCAACTCTCTCAGAGGCGGCAGAAAGGCCGATTTCAAGGGATGCGCGCGAGTCGTCTCCACAGGACGCGGAGTCGTCCCCGCGAGTAAAAAGCAGACCTTCCGAGTCGTCCCCAGAGAGCGCGAAGTCGACTCTCTCAGAGAATTCCAGAGGACTTGTTTTTCAGAGATAAAACAGCGGAGTCGTCCCCGAGGCAGCGGAGTCGTCCCCATACAAAAAGCGTAAACATCCCGAGACGTCCCCGTAAAGTGCCGAGCCGACTCTCTCAGAAAAACAGAAAAACAAGAAGTCAAAGAGTCCTTCTGCGGAGTCGTCCCCGTAAAGCGCAGAGTCGACCCCAAACAACGTCAAAATAAAATTTATACAGCCGAGACGTCTCGCGTTGAAGCGGAGACGTCTCCGGAGCGCCTGGGACGCGACTGACACACCTTTTCAGGTAAATTTGAATTTCAAACGATCATATTTTTGTGTCTAACGGATCTATTGCTTTTTGGGCTATAAAAGGGAGCTTTTAAGTGCCTTCCAACAACTTCTAACCAACTCAACACAAGATCATTCAAGAGAGAAGAAAGAAAAAGAGGTTCAAGGGAGTTAGAGCTTTCAAGAGGAGAAATCAAGCGCATTCAAGCCTTCCCATCAGATTTCATGCTCAACTACTCACTCCCACTCGGCATTCAAAGCTCACATTCAAGCCAACGCGATCCACATCGGAAGAACCATCATTCCCCAAGCTTCCAACGGCCAAAAGGGTTCTTCCGGGTTTTAATATTTCTCATTTCTATATTTGCTTCATTAAGAGCTTTTAAATCCTTGTAAAACTTTTCATTATTGTGCTTGTTGCAGTCAAGGGACTTGGAACAAGGGAAAGGCATCCCAAGCCTAGGTGAAATTGGGGGATTGTAGGGTTCGTTGTTAGCCCGGAGTAAAACAACGAGTTGGGTAGTGCACTCGCAAAACTACCGGACTGTAATCTTGGATTATAGTGGAAATTCCCAAAGGTGCTTTGGAAAGTGGATGTAGGAGCAGTGGAAGCTCCGAACCACTATAAAACTTTGTGTTTGCGATTGACTGTTCTCATACCTCTATCTTTACTCTAGTTCATACATTTGTGTGTTTTATTTTTAATTAGACAAAAAGTTTTAAAACACCCAATTCACCTCCCTCTTGGGTGACCATCTCTGGGCAACAAGTGGTATTAGAGCAGGTGCTCTGTGTATTTCTTGAAGACCTAACCGTCTTAGCCAAAGATCTAGATGGCAATACCCTTCAATAATGTTCCTGCTGAGGGGCAGGCAACCAATAGACCTCCACTCTTCAATGGAACAAATTATACCTATTGGAAGACTAGAATGAGGATTTTTATTCAAGCACAAGATTATGCCTTGTGGAGGGTTATAATCAAGGGACCACACGAACCATCTCACATGGTTAATGGCATTCAAGTTCCCAAACCTGAGGAGGATTGGGATGAGAATGATAATAAGATGGTTCAACTCAATGCTAGAGCCATGAACTCGTTATTCTGTGCTCTAGATGTGAATGAGTTCAATAGAGTTTCTACCTGTACTTCCGCCAAGAAAATATGGGATAGGCTTGAAGTTACCCACGAGGGTACAAATCAAGTCAAAGAGTCTAAAGTGAACATTCTAGTTCACAAATATGAGTTATTTAAGATGGAACCCAATGAAACCATCTCATGCATGTTCACACGCTTCACCGATATAATAAATGGTCTAAAGAGTTTGGGTAAATCCTACACTAATCCAGAACTTGTGAGTAAAATTCTCAGGTCTTTGCCGAAAGCATGGGAAGCGAAGGTCACGGCGATCGTAGAAGCCAAAGACCTCAACACATTGGGGCTTGAACAATTATTGGGCTCGTTGATGACGCATGAGCTCACAATGAAGCAACATGAAGAAGATTTGCCAAAGAAGAAGACAATCGCACTCAAGGCTACTTCGAGTGTGTGTGAAGAAGAAAGTAGTGAGAGTGAAGAAGAAAGCGAAGATGAGGACTTGGGTTAATAGTAAGGAAGTTTAAGAAATTCATGAGAAGAAAGAAATCCTTCCCAAGAAAGAAGTTTGGAGGGAGAAATGATTGGGAACAGAAAAAAGAAAAGGAAAGAGACCCAATCATATGTTATGATTGCAAAAGACCGGGACACATCCGTTCCGAATGCCCTCAACAGAAGAAGCACTTTGGAAAGAAGAAGAAGAAGGCGTTGAAAGCAACGTGGGATGATAGTGACACATCCTCCTCCGAGGAAGAGAAGGAAGAGACCGCCAACTTGTGCTTCATGGCATTCGAAGACGATGAGGTATGTCAAAGCTCAACTACAAATTTTACATTAGAAGAGTTATATGAAGCTTTTCAAGAACTCATGAGTGATTGTAGTATGCTAGGAGCAAAGAATAAAGAATTAAAAGCCTCCAATCAAAGACTAAAGGATGATATTAAAAACCTATTGATTGAGAAGGAGAGCGTTAAAAATGTTAACACCATTGACCTAGAAAATGAAAATTCAAAACTTAGCATTGAAAATGAAATGGCAAAAACACTAATTAAGGAATTGAATCTAAAAGTAAAATCCTTACTCAATTATAATGCCTCACTTGCACAAAATGTTGAATCCCTTAAAAATGATAAGAAAGAATTGGCTAAAGAAAATTTGGTTCTTAAAAATGAGGTACATAAGTACAAACCAATTGTGGAGAAATTTACACAAAGCTCTGAAAAATTAAATCTTATTCTATCAAATCAAAGAGCTGTTTTTAATAAAGCCGGTTTAGGATATAAAACTAGCAAACAACAAAAGTATCTAAAGAATTTCTTTGTGAAAGCAAAAGATGTCAAAACTGAAAAACCTACATGCTTTCATTGTGAAAAAAGTGGACATAAAGTCTATTCTTGTATTCAAAGAAAGATTCAAACTAACAAGAGTACATTTGTAAAACGTAAAAACACAACTAAAGTATGGGTGCCCAAGGGAACAAACTACACTAACCAAGAAGGACCCAAGAAAACTTGGGTACCTAAGAGCTTCACATGATTATTTTGCAGGTATGCCTGGCAGCCGGGAGTAAAAAGAGAATGTGGTATCTTGATAGTGGTTGCTCAAGGCATATGACCGGTGACAAGAGTCTCTTCGTCACCTTGAAATCAAAAGAAGGAGGAGTAGTCACATTTGGAGACAATGCTAAAGGTCAAATCATTGGTGTTGGTAAAATCTCCATATCACCCTCCTCATTTATTGACAATGTATTGTTAGTTAATGGACTAAAACATAATTTATTAAGTATAAGTCAATTTTGTGACAAGGGCTTTAAAGTGTCATTTGAATCTTCACTATGCATAATTAGTAGTCCAGTTGACAATGAGATCATACTTACAGGACATAGGCATGGAAATGTTTACATGGTAGATCTTGATGATCTCACCATGAAGGATGGCCAATGTCTTGTAGCCATGAGTACCAAAGTCTATGAGACTAGTTGGTTATGGCATCGTAGGTTAGGGCATGCTAGCATGGATTTAATTTCCAAATTGATTACAAAAGATCTAGTAAAAGGACTACAAAAAATAGACTTTGAAAAGAACAAAATTTGTGCTGCATGTCAATTAGGGAAACAAACAAGAAGTTCTTTCAAGTCTAAGAACATAGTCTCAACATCAAAACCCCTAGAACTAATTCACATGGATTTGTTTGGACCCACTAGAACTGCTAGTCTAGGGGGTAAGAAATTTGGTCTTGTAATTGTTGATGATTTTTCATGTTTTACATGGGTTTCATTTCTTGCACATAAAGATGAGTCCTTTCCCGCTTTTATCAAGTTTCATAACAGAATTTCGAATGAACTTAATCTTAAACTAAAAGCAATTAGGAGTGATCATGGTACCGAGTTTGAAAATCAGCACTTTGAAAAATTTTGTGACGAAAATGGTATCAATCACAATTTCTCGGCCCCTAGGACACCCCAACAAAATGGGGTGGTAGAAAGGAAGAATCGCACACTAGCAGATATGGCTCGTACCATGTTGTGCGAATCGGATCTACCAAAATATTTTTGGGCTGAAGCAATAAATACTGCATGTCACATTCTAAACCGTGCATTAGTCAGATCTATTTTAAAGAAAACACCTTATGAGTTGCTGAATAATAAGAAGCCAAATATATGTTATTTTCATGTTTTCGGTTGTCGTTGCTTTATTTTAAACAATGGAAAGGACAATCTAAGTAAATTTAGTGCTAAATCAGATGAGGGGATCTTCTTAGGTTATTCCTCATCTAGTAGAGCATATAGGGTCTTCAACAAGAGAACTCTCGTTGTTGAAGAATCCATTCATGTTGTTTTTGATGAAGCTAATGGAGATTCTTCTAGAAAAAAAGAAGATGGTGATGCAGGTATACTTGAAGACAGAATGAAGGAGTTCTCCATACAAGACAAATAACTTGAGGATGAAGTCAAGGAAGATACAATTCAGCAAGATGAAGAAGATCTACCCCAAACAAGAAATCAAGATCTTCCGAGAGAATGGAGGTATGCACATGGTCATCCAAGGGATTTAATCCTTGGTGATCCCTCACAAGGGGTAAGGACAAGATCCTCTCTAAGAAATACAAGTAATTATCTTGCTTTCATTTCACAAATAGAGCCTAAATCACTAGAGGAAGCCGAAAAGGATGAAAATTGGATAAATGCTATGCAAGAGGAGTTAAATCAATTTGAGAGAAATCAAGTTTGGACTCTAATGAAAAGACCCCCTAATGTTTCAATTATAGGCACCAAGTGGGTATATAGAAATAAACTATATGAAGATGGAATAGTTATAAGAAACAAAGCTAGACTAGTTGCCAAAGGCTATAATCAGGAGGAAGGAATAGATTTTGATGAAACTTTTGCTCCTGTTGCTAGGTTAGAAGCTATTAGACTACTTTTGGCATATGCACGCTTCATGGATTTTAAACTCTATCAAATGGATGTAAAAAGTGCCTTTCTAAATGGTTATATAATGCAGGAAGTTTATGTAGGACAACCTCCAGGTTTTGAAAACCACTTACATCCAGATTACGTTTATAAATTGTATAAAGCATTGTATGGACTTAAGCAAGCCCCTAGGGCATGGTATGAAAGATTAAGTAATTTCCTAATTGAAAATAAATTTAAGAGAGGAAATGTAGACAAAACCCTCTTCATTAAAAGAAAAGAGAATGACTTATTGCTTGTGCAAATTTATGTGGATGATATAATTTTTGGTGCTACTAATGATAGTCTTTGTCGAGAGTTTGCCAAGCTTATGCAGGGAGAATTTGAAATGAGCATGATGGTGAGCTCAACTGCTTCCTTGGGCTACAAATAAAACAATCAGAGGAAGGCATCTTCATCAGTCAGTCCAAATATATCAAGAAAATGTTGGAAAAATTCAAGATGAAGGATGCAAAGGAAATCAGCACACCCATGGGCTCAAGTTGCAAGCTTGACAAAGATAAAAAAGATAAAAGTATAGACTGCAAATTGTACAGAGGTATGATAGGCTCTTTACTTTACCTTACTGCTAGTAGATCAGATATATTATTCAGTGTTTGCATGTGTGCTAGATACCAAGCATGTCCTAAGGAATCACACTTGCAAGCTGTTAAAAGAATTTTCAGATATCTAGTAGGGACATCTAATGTAGGCTTATGGTATTCTAAGCAATCTGACATAAATTTAATTGCTTATTCCGATGCTGACTTTGCCAGGTGCAAACTCGACAGAAAAAGCACAAGTGGCACATGTCAATTCTTGGGTGCTAATTTAGTTTCTTGGTTTAGCAAGAAACAGAATTCAGTGGCGTTATCCACAGCTGAGGCTGAATACATTGCAGCTGGAAGCTGTTGTGCCCAAGTGCTTTGGATTAAGCAACAACTCGAAGACTTCGGTATCAAAATGGACAACATACCAATTAGATGTGATAATACAAGTGCAATTAATTTAACAAAGAATCCTGTCCAACACTCTAAATCAAAACACATAGAAATTAGGCATCACTTTATAAGAGATCATGTGCTGAAAAATGATGTGATGATTGAGTATGTATGTACTGAAAATCAATTGGCCGATATCTTTACAAAGCCCCTTTGTAAAGATAGGTTCAACTTCTTAAGGAATGCTTTGTGCTTATTTGATCCTAGCAAATAAATTGAACTTGTAATGCAATGCTTTGCTACTCAAGCTAGTAATCCACCACAAGGTCAGAAATAGCAAACCTAGCATCTATTAAGTGAAAGCATAAATCTATCTAAGTTAAATGACGAATTGTTTGACTTTCCGGAGGATAGTTACCCTCCCTTGGACTCTTCATGGAGATATTTTCAGAGCCTATTTCATAGGTATTCGAAATTTGGTCAAACATTCCTCATTTCAATATTAATAATTCAAAAATCATTATCAAACTTTTATAGGGTGTATTATTAAAGGGGAGGATCACAAACAAACTCACTCTATATTCACCAAAAGAAATCACGTTGATTATTGTGGTTGAATGAAGTAAATTGGAAAAGTATAGAAATCAGTCTGAAATTTTTCAGTGCCGGAGACGTCTCTGGGAAGTCACAGAGACGTCCCCCCGGCGAGACGTCTCGCGCTAGTCGTGGAGACGTCTCGGGGACCGAACGAGGGTTTTTAAAATAGGTGAAACAGCTCGAGCCGACCCGAGCTATCCTCTTTCGTCCCCAACGAAAACACAAAACCCTAGCCTCCATCTTCTCTCCACCACAAACCCTAGCCTCTTTCTCCCCATTTTCCAAGGATTTCCGAGCCATGGCACCTAAAAGAGCTAGGAGAACGGGTGGGAGGCGTCCTAGGGTAGCGACCGACGGCGAGGAACGGAGGGAAGAGCCTTCCGCGCCATCTCCTCCGGTTGCTCCGCCAACCACGACCCTTTCCTGTGCAAATCGCACAGTAACCACTGGTCGGTACATCGACTTTCAGTTTCTAGCAAATGAGGGGTTCTCTATTGGAGAGAGACTCCGAGCCCAAGATTGGGAATACCTTTGTACCCTAAATACATCAACCTATCCCGGCCTAGTTAGGGAAATGTTTAGCAACATGGCCTTAGGGGACTCGGGGTACACTGGATATGTCCGAGGGACATTGATAGAGATTAATGAGGATGTTCTATCTAGTGTATTACAAATTCCTAAATATGGTGAGGCTCCGACCTCACACCCTCAAAGGAAAATTGCCCTAAACTTAGTTTTAGGATGAGAGGATTGAGGCCCTCTTGATGTGGTTAACTCCCAAGATGTTGCCCAGATAGACAACCCAAGAGGGGGGGGGGGGTGAATTGGGTTTTAAATTAATTTGGATAATTAAAACGTTATGGATGATTAATTAAAAACTATTGCAAGTTATTTAATTAATGCTAAGTGCTGTGAGTGATGTAAGAGGAAGAAGAGAAGAGACAATCCAATGCAAACACAGAGTTTTATAGTGGTTCGGAGCTACCCCTTGCTCCTACGTCCACTCCCCAAGTCTCTCTTGGGAATTCACTATAACCCCCTTGGATTACAGCCGGTTGTTTTGCAAGCTCACAACCAAACTTGTTGTTTTACGAGCTCACAACGAACTCGGTCGGTTTTCCCAGGCTCACCGACTAGAACCAATCCTGATTGTTTTTCCGGGCTCACAATCAAACCCTTACACACGTTGGTTTTAACTTGGCTCACCAACCAACCTTAATCCCCTTGATTCAATCCCCCGATTGAACCAAGTAAATACAGTGTGTAAAAGAAAACAGAAAACAACTTCTCAAAAAGCAGATAAAAACAATATGAACAATAAATGAAGTTAAGAAGCCTCAAACGCTTTTAGATCGGAGATGAGGAATGGCTTCTTGAACTTCTGGTCTCCTCTTGAAAGAGTGGAAGACTTGAATGCAAGAGGAGGAAGCTTTTAATGTTGAGAAGATGTAGTTGGATGCAGTTATTGCAGATCTTCCCTCTTTTTCGTTGAAGAACAAGTTGCAAAGTTGAAAGCTTGAATGCTTGGAGTGGAATGGTTGTTCTCTCCCTTGCTACAGTCTTCTGTGGCTATTTAAGCCAACCCCCACGGAAACTAGCCGTTACACTGCTTTTTCTGTCCGTTCTGCACACTCTGCGCAGCCTGACAATATGACCGTTGGTGGGTTGGAGTCGACTCGCGCGATCAGGAGTCGACTCGGCTGTAGCGGGAGTCGACTCAAGCTTTTCCGGAGTCGACTCGGCAACTGTTCCAAATTTGAATTAAAGTTGCCGTCACGACTGAGAGTCGACTCGTCTTGACCCGGAGTCGACTCGCCAACTTCTGGAGCTGACCTGGCAATTTTGGAGTCGGCTCATCCACTGAAGTCCGTGGATCCAATTTTGAATTTTGTCCACTCGAGTCGACTCGACTGTCCTTGGAGTCGACTCGAATCTCAGAGCCCGAACTCCCGATTCTCTGTCTTTTGGCTCATCCAGTCTTGGAGTCGACTCGAACTTCCTTGGAGTCGACTCGGCTCTCAGTTTCCGAAAATTAGTCTTCTGCCTTTTGACGTGAAGCTTGTTTTGGAGTCGACTCGAGCTGTCTGGGAGTCGACTCGAATCTCAGACTCGAAAACTGCTCTCTGACTTTTCTTTGTGTACCTCTTGGAGTCGACTCTTACTACCCTGGAGTCGACTCGTTGAACATTGGAGTCAACTCGCGCACTTCAGGAGTCGACTCGTTGACAGGTTCTGAGATGAGGCTTTCTGTTCTTCTTTCTGTTCTCAGTCGGAGTCGACTCGTACTAGTCTGGAGTCGACTCGAGCTCGTGCCAGTGAACATGATACGCTTGGAGTCGACTCGTGATACTCGGGAGTCGACTCGAGTCTCAGACTTTGGTTCAGCAGACTTCTTAACTTATCCAAAATACTATGAACCAAATCTAGAGACACTTGGACAGGATTTTCACTGAAACACTCAATTGAATTCATTAGTAATCACAAGATATACTCAAATACTTTGAGCTCATCAAAATCAAATGGGGTTTTAATCAATCACTCCACACAAGACCTCAATGCCGAGATGAGATTACTCTTGAGCATTGTTAACCGGATCCTATTTCCAAAAACCGGCCGCTTCGATTTCGTTTCGGAGCGAGATTTAGTTATCATGCACCACATCTTACTAGGTATTCCCCTAAACCTCCCTAGACTTATGTTAAACTACATCTCCATATGTCATAGGTATTCTAGGTTTAGCATACGATATGGGATGATTTTCACTTTACTATTCAAACACTTCAAAGTTCCCATTCCTGAAAATGAGCCTGCAAAACCCTTAAGAAACACCGACTACTGCAATGAAAGTACAATGCATAGAATGGAGTTTCACAAGGTAGATGGATCATGGGTTAAGGTACCAAAAAGAAAATCTCAAATCCTAGAGCCTGAGATCCCACATCAGGAGCCAGACCACCACTCTCCTCCACATAGCCATATGGGCTTTCCTGATGTACCCTCCAGCTCAGCTGGACCTTCCACATCCATGCCTCCTCCTCCTCCAGTCAGTGGATCCTTCTCCCTGTCAGATGAACAGATGCACACTCTAGCATCTGTGATATGCCAGCAGATGAGAGAGGAGATGAGATCGTTGATCACTGATGAGTTGGCTCCTTTTCGTACCTCACATGAAGGGCTTCTACAAGAATTGAAGGAGATCAAAACTTAGGTAGAAGCTACAGCATCAGAGTTGGTTCATGTGGGTACCATCCAAACTATACGATCAATTGAGCTACACGAGAAATTGAAGATCATATCAGATGGTCTTCAAGAGTTGACGAGCCCTGGAGGCAATTTGGGCACCGTGGCTGCCCAACTTAAAGGAAAAATTGAAAGGGCAAGTCTCGAGTTTGAAGCACTAGTAGCAGCCTTCCATCAATCTCAAGGAGATCAGTTCAAAACTCTACTGGACTCAATAAATGCATTTATAGAGGCAGCTGCTAGGGCTATTGAACAACGTCGCCGGTGAAGGACATTTTGTAGACATCTAGGGTTCTTCTTCTTTTTGTAAACCCTATGCTCATTTTGAAACTTCTTTTGTATTAGGAATCAATACTTGTAATGATTTCCTTTCTTAACTTTGTAATGACCTCAAATGATTGCAATGATATATGAATGTCATACAATTCCTTTGAAACTTTGTGTATGTTTCAAATTCTGTGGAATCAAACTTTGTGTATGTGATTCTGTGATGTGCCATAAAAATCTCATAACATACCTTAAGTGTTCAAATTTGACACAACTTATCAATGCATATAAAACAGGGGGAGCACATCTTGTAATAACTATTTTAAACAAAAAAAGGGTCTGAAATGAATTCCAAAACAAAGGGGGAGTGAAATGAATGCTGCATTCATTAATAGACATAACTTGGACAGCGAGAGCATAACTTGAATATCCTTAAGTGAATCATGGTAACATGCTGAATTCCACTAGAAATTGTGTTTTAAGTACCTAAGAATAATTTGTCCCCTTCATTGTTGATGACAAAAAGGGGGAGTAGATATATAGAACCTATATATGGAGTATATGAAGTATATGGAGTAGAACCTAAATATGGAATGCAAAATTTACACTCATACTTAAAAGTTGAATTAGAAAAGACAAAATTGAAGAATATTGGCTTTAAGATAATTGCCCTTCTGAAAAAAAAAGGGGGAGCCAAAAAGTACTTAGCCTTCAATTGTCTTTAGCATCAATATTTCATTAATTTACATTTTAACTTGATTCAAAGTCAGTTGATATACCAAAATTGCTCAAGAGCTACTAAGACCAATACTTATGCATAAGGGAAAAACTGAAAATTGACTATTTTGAATTATGCACACTGTATCTAGCTCTAACCAAAACACAATACTTGTACATCTGATCAAATACTGTGTATATGTTTAAATTTCGAATTTTGCATATACTCAGTGTTTTGTCATCATCAAAAAGGGGGAGATTGTTGACCCCCTAATGGATTTTGATGAATACAAAACACTAGAGTTTAATTCCATTTATCTTAACAATTTACTTGAGGATTTTAGGTGATTAACTAAGAATATTGTTAAGAAATGTCTAGGCAAGTTTCCATATTTTTCAAGAATTTATTGAAGAATTTTTGAGTTGAAGAAAACAGATCAGGGACAGCCGAGACGTCTCCGGGTTGTCTCAGAGACGTCTCTGGCACAAACAGAAAGAATTGGCACGTCTGGAGACATCCCCGGCACCTGGCGAGGCGTCTCGCAGGGTCAGAGTCGACTCCCGACACTGCGGAGTCGACTCTCTCAGAGGCGGCAGAAAGGCCGATTTCAAGGGATGCGCGCGAGTCGTCTCCACAGGACGCGGAGTCGTCCCCGCGAGTAAAAAGCAGACCTTCCGAGTCGTCCCCAGAGAGCGCGGAGTCGACTCTCTCAGAGAATTCCAGAGGACTTGTTTTTCAGAGATAAAACAGCGGAGTCGTCCCCGAGGCAGCGGAGTCGTCCCCATACAAAAAGCGTAAACATCCCGAGACGTCCCCGTAAAGTGCCGAGCCGACTCTCTCAGAAAAATAGAAAAACAAGAAGTCAAAGAGTCCTTCTGCGGAGTCGTCCCCGTAAAGCACAGAGTCGACCCCAAACAACGTCAAAAGAAAATTTATACAGCCGAGACGTCTCGCGTTGAAGCGGAGACGTCTCCGGAGCGCCTGGGACTCGACTGACACACCTTTTCAGGTAAATTTGAATTTCAAACGGTCATATTTTTGTGTCTAACGGATCTCTTGCTTTTTGGGCTATAAAAGGGAGCTTTTAAGTGCCTTCCAACAACTTCTAACCAACTCAACACAAGATCATTCAAGAGAGAAGAAAGAAAAAGAGGTTCAAGGGAGTTAGAGCTTTCAAGAGGAGAAATCAAGCGCATTCAAGCCTTCCCATCAGATTTCGTGCTCAACTACTCACTCCCACTCGGCATTCAAAGCTCACATTCAAGCCAACGCGATCCACATCGGAAGAACCATCATTCCCCAAGCTTCCAACGGCCAAAAGGGTTCTTCCGGGTTTTAATATTTCTCATTTCTATATTTGCTTCATTAAGAGCTTTTAAATCCTTGTAAAACTTATCATTATTGTGCTTGTTCCAGTCAAGGGACTTGGAACAAGGGAAAGGCATCCCAAGCCTAGGTGAAATTGGGGGATTGTAGGGTTCGTTGTTAGCCCGGAGTAAAACAACGAGTTGGGTAGTGCACTCACAAAACTACCAGACTGTAATCTTGGATTATAGTGAAAATTCCCAAAGGTGCTTTGGGGAGTGGATGTAGGAGCAGTGGAAGCTCCGAACCACTATAAAACCTTGTGTTTGCGATTGACTGTTCTCATACCTCTATCTTTACTCTAGTTCATACATTTGTGTGTTTTATTTTTAATTAGACAAAAAGTTTTAAAACACCCAATTCACCCCCCTCTTGGGTGACCATCTCTGGGCAACATCCTCGGATTACAGCCGGTTGTTTTACAAGCTCACAACCCAACTTGTTGTTTTACGAGATCACAACGAACTCGGTCGGTTTTCACAGGCTCACCGACTAGAACCATCCAATTGTTTTTTCGGAATCACAATCGAACCCTTACACGTTGGTTTTACTCTCGGCTCACCAACCAACCTTAACACCCTTGATTCAATCCCCTGATTGAATCAAGTAAGAAAAGCAGTTTGAAAAGAGTACAAGAAAAGCTTCTTGAAAAGCAAATATAAACGATATGAATAAAGAAGAGTTAGAAGCCCTCAAACAGATTTTTAAATGTGAAGAAGGGGGCTTCTCAAACTCTGCAACTCCTCTTGAGTGTGCTGAAGATTTGCTGTCAGAAGGGGAGCCTTGAATGCGAGGAAGACGTTTGGAGGATAGACTTTTTAATGCACTACTCCTTCTTTCACTTGTATTTACTCTTTAGAAGCTTTGGTAGGTGGAAATCTCTTTTGCTTTGAATGGAGTGTCTCTCCCTTCCTCTATTACTGTTCACTCTGGCTATTTAAGCAATCCCCATCGAAAACTAGCCGTTAGACACACTTTTAGAGCCGTTCTGCACAATATGCAACTCCTGACACAGTGTCCGTTGGGATCGGAGTCGACTCGCCCGATCTGGAGTCGACTCGGCTGTTGCTGGAGTCGACTCATGCTTTACTGGAGACGACTCGCCCACTGTTCAAAATTTGAAATAAAGTGCTGTCCGTTCTGGAGTCGACTCGGCCAAACCTGGAGTCGACTCGCCAATGTCCGGAGATGACTCTCCCTTCTGGAGACGACTCGTTTTTCAGGAATCCAAAGATCTTTCTTTCGGGTTTACTTCCTAGAGTCGACTCGGATTCTCTTGGAGTCGACTCGGCTCTCAGAGCCAGAAAAACTGGTCTTCTGTCTTTGGAGTTGAACTGCCTCGGAGTCGACTCGCACTTTGCTGGAGTCGACTCGGCTCTCAGACATCGAAAAACTGGTCTTCTGTCTTTGGAGTTGAACTGCCTCGGAGTCGACTCGGACTTTGCTGGAGTCGACTCGGCTCTCAGACACCGAAGTTGGCTCTCTGACTTTTAGTCTTGCATTCCTCTGAGAGTCGACTCTTGCTTCTTTAGGAGTCGACTCGCCAACCGTCGGAGTCGACTCGAGTTCTTCTGGAGTCGACTCGGCTCTCAGAGTCCAAAACAACTTCTCTGTCTTTTTGTCTGTTACTCCTTGGAGTCGACTCGCACTTTGCTGGAGTCAACTCGGCAAGCATTGGAGTCAACTCGAATTCTACAGGAGTCGACTCGGTGACAGGGTCTGAGATTTCTCTTTCTGTCCTGCTGTCTATTCTCAGTCGGAGTTGACTCGTAATGTGCCGGAGTCAACTCGAGCCTGTGCCAGAACGTCTGAAACACTTGGAGTCAACTCGAAATCTTCCGGAGTCGACTCGAGTTCCAGACTTTGGTTCAAACTGAGTTCCATACTTAGCCAAAATGTATTGAACCAAAGCTAGAGACAATTAAACATAAATTCACAAATATTTGGCTGAAACACTAGATTGAATTCATTAGTATAACATAAGATATACTCAAATGCTTTGAGCTCATCAAAATCAAATAGGATTATATTCAATCACTTCACACAATTTATCAAGAATAACTCTATGAATTCTCTATATGCTTGATTGAGAGTTTTTATCCATGGCATTATCTTTTATTGGTCATAGACATGAGAATGTATACTTGGTATGCCTTTGAATATATGC
The DNA here is from genome assembly GCF_009389715.1 of Phoenix dactylifera. NCBI lineage: Eukaryota > Viridiplantae > Streptophyta > Magnoliopsida > Arecales > Arecaceae > Phoenix > Phoenix dactylifera. The sequence continues at coordinate 80,707 of NW_024068607.1, forward strand.
ACTATGAATACCAAGACTAAAGAAACCACTTTTGACATATAAAATCAACTCATGCTAGTATGTACTTAACCTCAAAAGACCTTGTCACTGGCTTACTTAGATTAATTTTTGTAAGGTCAAAGTTTGCTATGCATGTCATCTAGAAAAACAAACTAGAATCATTTCTAAATCTGAAAAATATTATTTCTACCTCATAATCATTGAAAATTCTCCACAAGAACTTATTTGGATCTCTAGAATTGTGAACCTAGGAGATAAGTTTCTTGATTTTGTAATTGTAGATGATTTCTCAAAGCTAACGTTGGTTTTGTTCTTGGCACTTAAATTGAAATATTTTCTGCATTGGCACAAACTCACAAAAAGAGTTCCAATGAAAATAAAGAAGTATCATGGCATAATTTTAAAAACCAATTTCTTGTTAAGTTTTGCATAGAAAATAATATTGAATACGATTGTTTCTGCACCAAGAACACCATAAGTAAAATAGGGTTAATAGAATCCTTAAAGAAATGAAAAAGACAATGTTGTATGATAATCATCTACTTAAATGATTTTTGTTAAAAGCTATCATCACTGCTTGACATATATATGGTTTCTATTAGATCTATTTTTGATGAAAACTTCTTTTGATCTTCTGAAAAATAGAAAATGAACTATTGCATATCTTTTATATTTTTCAGTTGTACATATTATGCTTGATATGTTCTTATGAAAATAATGCCAAATCTGATAAAAATATTTCTATCTTTGGATATCATTCATCAAGCAATGCATATAGAATATTCAATGAAAAGATCCTAGTTGTAGAAATATCAATTCATTTTATTCTTTATGAGACTAATGATCTTTCATCAAGACACTAAAATCAAATTATATATGTATATGGTTAATCTTTTTGCTTACATATAACAATCTGAAACTAAAACACCTTAAGAAGAATGAACAAGATTATAATTGGTCAAGTTAAACTAAATCATTTTTGAAAGAGATAAAATTTGAAATCTTGCCAATAAAATCTGAAAACTTGTTAATAATTAGAACCAAATTGAGTTTTTCAAAAATATACTTAATGAAAAAAATTGGTGACTACTAAAAGATTTAATCAAGAAAAGATGAAATAGATCTTGATGAACTTCTTGCATGATTAGAAGTAAAGATCACCATTATCATTTGCTTGCTTTATGAGCTGTATATTTTATCAAATGAATGAGTAGAATGCACTCCTATGTGGTTATTTCATTAAAGAAGATCTATGTAAAATAACCACCTTATTTGAAAACACTCATTACAAATATGATAAAGCAATATGTGATTTGGAACAAGCACCAAAAGCATGATATAAAAGCTTGAGTAACTTTTTGATAGAAAGTAATAGTGATAAAACTATGCAACAAAAAGAAAAATTTGTGATATCTTATTTGCTCAAAGTATACATTAATGACATCATTTTTGGTTTTACTAATGAAGATTTATAGGAAGATTTTACTAAGTTCATGCAAGGTGAGTTTGAAATATGTATGATGAATGAGTTAACATTTTCTCTCAAACTCCAAATTAAGACAAACAAAAAAGAAGATCTTCATTGACCAAAGTTAGTCCACAAGAAAACTCTTATAGAAGATTAGCATGAAGAAGGTATGTCTATGACCCCATCTTGTAGAATTTGAAAAGGATGAGCAAGGTAGATCTATTGTTTTAAAGCTGTATTGAAGCATGATAGAATATTTATTTTATCATACAGCTAGTAGACCAGATTGTATGCTCATTATGTGCCCTTGTGCAAGACTTCAATCTAACTCTAATAAATCATATTTTATTGATAACAAGTGAATCATAATCTGAATTTTGATAGAAACAACTATTTAAGATAATTTGATTAAAACTTAGCTAGCATGTCTTATTGATAATTATCTTAAGCAAATAGAATCTGAGCTAAATTGATTCTGAAAATAAGAAATTGATTTGACCTTGATGAATCTTCCTATTGCCTCACATGCTTGTCCTTGAACTATCTTGGTTAATGAAACTATCTTTTTAGTTCAAGTGACATGTGCTTGCTTATATTTAGACAATCTCTTGAGTAAAGTGACTCAACATTCAATTATTGTCATATCTTATGTTGAGTCATCTAGTTAAGAAATATGTTGTATGAATATTTTGTATCTTGAAGAAACTAATGACTTTCTTTCAAGAAAGAAAAAGATTTTGTTAGTAATACAGGATCCTTGAGCAAGAAAATGAGAGATTTCAATTTAAAGGACACCTCCACGTAAGATACAATAAACATTCACATGCAAACAAAAGAGAGGACCTTCTTCAGCCAAAAGTTCACGCATAAAAAATCTAGTAGATATTTGACCTGAAGAATGCAGAATGAATCGGTAATTTTAAATACCTCTCTCATAAATTAGCTGAGCAAAGTCAATAACTTAAATCTTAATGTGGCATGATTAAAGTCTTTAATTATTAATTTCTTGATATCATGTCTATATGTATTGGTTGACTTATGCTTTTAGAAATTGTTTCATAGTTTGCCCAAACTAAAATATATCTTTCCTATGTCATAACCATGAAATACACAAGTTTATGCTTAAAATTTTGATTTAAAATAACTTGTGAAAAGCTATGAATCCTTGAGCATAATGAAAATGTTGTTTGCATGATATACATCCATATGATACATAAGATTATTTCTTTATTCTGCTCTTTCATGTAAATTAGTTGAGAATAACAAAAAGAGAGAGAGATAAAGGAAAGAAAATGAACATTATTCAAGGAAAGTAAAATCTAAGTAAAGGCAAATACTTCAATCTTAAGAAAAAGCAAAACTAGCATAATATATTCGGCACATTTCTGAGACTTGTGTGAGCATTCTTTTGGAAGGGATAAAATCCGTAATTAATTATACTTAAACAGAGGGAGTTTGAAGTGAACATTTTAACCTTTCTATATTACTCATCATAGGGATGGTGCTAATAGGGAGGCTAGTGATAGTACCCGGCACTATTTGACCCAACTATTCGGTATAGGATATATTAGGAACGTCACAAGAGGGAGGCTAGTGGTAGTACCTCGTGCTCCTTCCAACTCCACCGGATAGGTAGCAAATAGAGTATATAGCATAAGAAAGTAAAAACAAAAAACAAAATCAAAATGTTCATTAATTGGTTAAGGAAAGAAATTCAAAAAAAATGAAGAAATGAATGACAAAGTAAATGAAAGTATATAAGAAGAATCAAGTCAAGTTTTAATCACTTGAAAACACACCTTAAGGATGAAATCAGTGCATAATTATATAAGGAGAGTTTATTTGAAAAGAATTGATTTTGATCCATGACATGCTTGTTATGTTTTGGATACTTTGAATTATATGTTTTCAATATTCAGTTTGAAATGCTCCATGCTTGAATAATTTGATTGAAACATGTTTCTACCAATAGCAAATTTATTTTTCTTTTTATGATACTCATAACTTGAAATAGGCTTTAACTTTGTACACAAGTCTTTGCTTCACCTTTGACTTCGAAATAACTTATGTTCCAAAGCCTAATTAAAATTGTTTTCACTTGCATTCCATACTCATCAATGATATTTTGGATTTCTCTTGTACTCTTTTGAACAAAAAAAATTACATAAGAATTTTTCTAAAAATATTTTTAAAAGAAATTTTAGATTTGTCGTTCATGATCTCCTTTGAAATCTAAAAGTTGAATATATTTACAAAAAGGAGAAGAAAAAGATACTTCTATTTTAATGAATATCTTCTAAAAAAATAAAAGAAAAGGATAATCTGAATTTTCAAATTAGGAATAATGAATTGATTATAATTTATCTTTCAACTTGCCTAACATTGGTACATAATGTCCTAATACTTGTTAAAATATCTTTCACTTTGTACCGAAACTCAATATTAAATACAAAGATTCTGAATTCTTTATGAAGTTTAGAATCCAATTTTGTATAAAAGCTTAAACTTAATTTAAAAAAGCTTATATCGTTACATCCTTGTGACCTTAGTTATATGCTTCAATGATCGCATCATTCAGGAGAATAACTCAATATGATTCTTAAATAAAAAATTTAACTTAAGAAAAATAGAATTAATTTTGATGCCTTGATTGATTGCTCCGATACGCATCTGAAACATATCATTTCTTATCTTTAAAGTGTACTAAAATTGGTCTAAATGATGTATTTTTCAATGATCTTGATTGCGAACAAATGTTTCAAAATATATGATTTTATTTTGATATTAAAAAGATTTATTGTGTTTCATGTATACATTGCTGTGAATCTATGAGTAAGAAACTAAATTCTATAAATATTCACTTGAATGATCTTCTATATCCCTTTCCACATGATTGTTGCTTCCATCACTAAAAGAAAAAGCTATTTTTAAAAGAGAGTGAATGCTCCTAAAGCTAGAAATATTTTAACTCACTCAAATGACTCTTAATAAAGAAAATTGAGCTTCAAAAGAATTATTTTCTGATTAATATTTCAGTACATTTTCTCAAAGATTAAGAGAAAGCATAACTTGTTCTTGAAAGATGAAAAAGAGTGATTGCTATAAATTTTGAAAAATTCTAGATCACTTGACATTCTTGATATCATAAAATTTCATTTTTATTCGCGCTTATCATTAAAATCTGAAATTCAACAAAAAAAAGAATGATTAAAGAAGAATGCATCTTTTGAGGGAGAGTTTTAGATATATCAATCTCTCTAGATTTTGCATCTTACTCAAAAGTCACCATCATATCATGCATACCATGAATATTTTATGAATTGATTTTGATGAACCTCCTTGTGTTGCCATTACTTGTCTTAATTATATATAGCCTATACTTTGAGTTTAATTCTATAAAGCATTTATTATCTCAAATGAATATGATTTGATACTTGCAAATATACTCTCAATGGGTTAAGACTGAAAATATGCTGAAATTTGTAGAAAACATATTTTCAAGATTAACAATTTGAATGTTTTATTGAAAATTATCTTCAAATTCTAAACTCTTAAATGGAATGCTCAATTAAGGGAGAGAAAGAAAATTTCAGGGGGAGAGATCATATGGAACTTAATCGCATAAATCTATAACTAAAGGAGAGTGAAAGAATACTAAATGAGAAGTGATCCTAATACTCTCCAATATTGATGCAGGAGCATCCTCCTTGGGCATGGTGTATTGGGTCTAGTCCCTTGGGAATGGAGATTGAGTTTCCTTCTTGGGTGTGCACCAACTTTCATGGGGTTCAAGGAGTTCCAATATCAATCATGTTGAGCCCAATTGAATCATGGGGAGAGCGTGGAGATGAAAGCCAACCATGAAGCACCACCCTCATTCTAATGGCATGGGACATTGGGTGAAGGAGTGGAAAGAATTTTAGTCCAAGCAAAGTTGAGTCCAAGCTGAAATTAGATTGAGTCCCTGCAATAAGTGATTTGATTCACAATGGGTTAGCCTCTTCAGTGTCAATTAGATTGAGTCCAAGGCGTGAATGGGTCCATGGCTAATTAGAAGTGGTCACATGTCAAAATAAAGAGAAGTTCAACCATGAAGACCTCTCACATGTGGAAGAAATTCAGAGTTCAGATCTAGTTGAAATCCATGATAGATTGAACACCATATGGTATTTTGAAGATTTTTGGAGCTACAAAAGTCTGATTAAGTTGATTCAAATTTTGTTAGAAAGTAGACATCCGTAGCTTTCCAATGACTATAAGAACATAAATTTTGGAGATCAGATGACATTTGAGGAGTCTCCTGAACATCATGCTGATGTTGGTACCCGAGAAGGAGTTCCACCTAGATAAATATTCATGGCATGCGGCTGAATTCCTTTTGATGGGTTTCAATCCACACGCCATAGATATGGATCTTAGGTGTCTAGGCTTAGGTGTCAAGGCCTTTGATTGGTCAATTAGAAATTTAAATTTTGAATTGAGTCCATATGTAATTAGGAGTCCAATTTAAAATTCTGTGTAGTCCTTATCCTTATCCTTTGCCAACCTTTCCTTCTATATAAAGGAGGGTATGATGAATGAAGTTAGTTTTGGATTTCGAAATTATTTTTTTGTTTGCGTGAAGAGAGGCTACTCCTCTTGCTGGTGCGACACCAAAGGGGCTGAGGGAAGCTGGGACGCCTCCCCTTCACGCCATTTGAAATAGGGTTGGTTTTGGATGAAATTTTCCTAACTAACTCAACCTAATCCTTATCCATTCTCTTTCTCCTCACACCTCCACCCTTTGTGTGCGCCATTCTTGCTTTCCACCTCATCCACCAGCAATTTCCTCATGCCTATTACCCTCTCACGTCCTCCCCTTGGGTCCAAGGCAATTCAAAGTCAAATTAAACCCATTTCAGCCTACATGCAAATGAACCAACCAATTTCAGCTGCCCACTAAACTTGGTGCCTAATTTTGGTCCATTGGCTGACCCTCCTTGAACCCAATCTCGCCATCCAGCAACCCATCTTCTTCCTCCTTCCTTCCACCACAAAGAACCCTAGCCTCCATTGCCATTGCTTAGGAAAAAAAAAAAATTCAGCCATCATCAGAGAAGAAAAAATTCTACAGCCCACCCCGATTGCGTCAAATATGTATCAACTGAAATTTAAATATGAAAATCTTTATGATACACCTTGAGGCTCGTTATTTGGTTAGTATATCTTATGCATCAATCATGAACCAAATTGCAATTCAAATAGTTGATCTTAAGAGCCTCTAATTTAATAAAAAAAAAGGGTAGATTTTCATTCGTGCTTTCTTTGAATATCACTCTTGATACTCCTTGAATTAACTTGAAAAAGGTTCCACCTACACTTGATTTGAAAACTATCTTTGGAATCACATTCGATGTGCTCTCATTATAATTTGCTCTAAAATCATCTTAATTAGCTCTGATCTATGCTTATTAATCTTATTCTGACATTATTGTCTTGAGTTATATGATTCATATTCTTGCAATAATTCGATATGCATTGATTGAAAATCAGAGTACAATAAGGAAAAGAAATATTTGAGTATCATTTGTTGCTTTGTGCTTAATATTTCATTATCTGGCAACCTTTTTGATGTTGTCAAAAAGGGGAAGAAATATCTGAGTATATGCTCATAATGTTTTATGTGTGGATTATGTTAAGTTGATTAAATCTAAAACAATATTATGAAGTATGTTTTAAATATGCATGTTTTCTACTTCATGCAACTTAGCTATGCATTAGTTCTAAAACACAATCTATTTTATATTGTATATACTCCAAATTTTGTCATCATCAAAAAGGGGGAGATTGCTGACCCAAAGATTGATTTTGATGATCACAAAACCTCAAAGTATAATTACTAATGTTTGCGTTGCAAGAAGAAAAATAATTTGTTTTGCAAGGAACATAGCAAGTTGAAAAAATACAAGAAGGCCTCAAAAGCTCTCAAGAAAAGTTGGAAGAAAGCTACACTTTATTGACCCAAGTTTCAAGTTCAAAGGATTCTAGTTGGAATAGTAAAATCAAAGAAAAATTCAAAAGAACAGTCCTCGAGTCGACTCCTGGAAGTTCAGAGTTGACTCTAGCACTCTGGAGTTTCAAGGAACAGTGCCTGAGTCGACTCCTACTTCATTCAAGTCGTCTTTTTCAGTAAGGACAGAAAGTAGTTTTCAGCGTTACAGTTCTCGAGTCGACTCCAGCTACAGTCGAGTCGACTTCCAGCTACAGTGCCGAGTCGACTCCTATTTCATTTGAACCGTCTCTCTCAGTCAGGACAGCAAGTAGTTTTTAGCGCTACAGTGCTCGAGTCGACTCCAGCTACAGTCGAGTCGACTCCCAGCTACAGTGCCAAGCAGACTTCTATTCACGAGTCGACTCCTACTTTAGCCGAGTCGACTCGAGTACGCTGGGAGGCATAACGGCTAGTTTTTTCTCAACTCCAATGGCTCTATTTTTGTCTGTAACGGCTAGATCTTTGTTCCCATGCCATCCAAAGCTATAAAATCAAGGAGAGAGCTAGGAAGAAGTGAAGAAAGTGGGAGAGAACACATAGGGAAGAGATTTCAAAGAGTTTTCAAGAGAAACCTTCCAAAAGCACAAAAGGGCTATTCAAAGCAAAAGAGAGAGAAGAAGAGCATCCGAGTGAATCCCAAAGCTTCCTCTCCAACTGTGTGCTGCCTCAGTAATCATCTACCTCGTGCGAAATCAGAAGAGGGTCAAGTAAAGAAGAAGCCGAGTTTCTTCATCTACAAAACTTGTTTGAGGGCTTCTTTTCTTTACTCTATTTATTTATATTTGTTATATTTTCTTGTTTGAGAAGCTTGTATTTGTTTTAAACTCCTATTCTGATATCTTGTAACTTGATTCAATCAAGAAATTGAATCAAGGGGTTAAGGGTTGTTGGTGAGCCAGTGAAAATCAATGTTGTAGGTTGTAGTTGGTAATCCAGGAAAAACCAACTAGGTTGGATTGTGAGCCCGTGAAAACAGTCAGATTGGTTCTAGTCGGTGAGCCTGTGAAAACTGACCGAGTTCGTTGTGATCTCGTAAAAACAACAAGTTAGGTTGTGAGCTTGTAAAACAACTGGCTGTAATCTGAGGGATTATAGTAAAATTTTCAAGAGATCTTGGGGAGTGGATGTAGGTGCTGGGGTGCACCGAATCACTATATATCTTTGTGTTTGTGATGCCTTATCTCTTGTGTTTTATACCTTACATTCATACTTGATTGTGTAATATCTCTAGCTTTGTTTCCTATAGATTTATAAGTGATTGTTTAGAACTTGCTTAGCTTTCACTCCATTCTTACCATTCACATAGATTAAAATTGATCATACAACTATAAGTTAATTTTAGATCAATTGCACCCTAAAGCCATAGTATAATTGCTCTAGCTTAATTTTCCACTGCTTTACTTGTAATTGCCTAGAGCTTAAGTAAATAACATCTTATCATTCCGCCGCATTCAATTCAAAGTAAATTAGGAAACATAATTTTTAGGAAATCCAATTCACCCCCTCTCTTGGATTATCACCTTGGGCAACAGTGGTGATAATATTATCATATTTTTCTCTGGGCATTCCCAGCCACCTCTTATAAAGGAATTTCCTTTTGAGGATAGGAATATTTACCTTCTCCTCTACTTCTGTAGATATGATCCATTTCCATATCCAAGGGATGCTGTTCTCAATTACGAACATCATGGGACATAGCTTAGAAGAGATATAATCATCAGTGAGCTTGTTGATGGTGGGATGATGATCCACCCATTCCTCAAAATAGTTGAGAATTTCCTTGGGAAATATATTGAGATCTGGCTCGAAGTAATTCCACCATTTGTGAAACCATCCTGGCAATGGTTTATGCAGGATGTCTGGATCTACTTGTAGAAACCAGGAATGTCTTCTCTTGGGATTGTTATAGTAGAAGACATCGGTGAAGGCTTGAACATAGTCCCAGTAATTCACTAGGTATACTTGTCCATTAGCTATGATCTGCTTGGCCTGATTTGGGTCAAGTCCCCATTCATTTGGTCTGATCACTTTCAGAATAATACATTTACTAAAATTAATAATACCACTCCTGATAGAACCATTTTGGAAATTATGTTGAATTTTTACAGATTTAGTATGGAGCAGGAGTGCCTCCATTACTACCCTATTTTTTCCCTCCATAGAAGGGTAACCTCGCTCGTCAAAGTATTTTTGGCGTAGTAGCCATGGATCACTCAGATTATTAACTTCACTGTGATCCAAGTACATGATAACCTCCTCGGTTTTCTTCTCCGAGTAAATGCTATCCAGATAATTTTTCTGTAGTACTTCCTTCATCGTTGGGCTCGGGGATGAAGTTGGTTGCACGAAAGTTCCTTGCCCAGCATTATCATGCTGTTCATGGTCAACCTTCTTTTTCCCTTTGGTGAGATAGGTTGCCAAGTCCACCATTTGCGGATCTCTTGATGGCAATGCTGGGAAATTGCCAGTTGTAATCTTCGAAACATTGGGAAGTGCATTAGCACTGCGTCCCCTGCCATAATAAGTGGGAAGTGCATAAGCACTGCATCCCCTGATATAATGAGGCCATATATTTCCAGTATTTTCGGGAAGTGCTATATTTGTACTGCGTCCCCTGATATCTTGGGCAGAGTATTTTCTGTCTTGGTTGCTTGATCCTCTTTTTGGAATCATTCCTGCAAAAATTCTCGGGACAAAAAGTTAGGAAGAGAATTATCTTCACATTTAATGACTTCAATTTGAAAATCAAAAGCACTTAATTGTGCTTGCCAATCAGCATAAATTTGCTAAGGCATGACCTGTTTGTTCTATAAGGAATTGGAAAGAAACCAAGATATTCAATTCTTTATACCTTGGTTCATAAGATATTTCTTGAATGAACAAGAAAAGAAGTTGACTGTGATCCAGAGGACATGGATGACAGTACAAAATGAGGTAATAACTTTCTCATTTTCACCATAGCAGCTGATTAAATTAGATAAATAAGACAAGCCTGGAACACCTAAGGGTGAAAGATTTAAATGAGTTAATTAAAGCTCAAAACTACACGAACACATGCTTGGTCTGTGTAGGAAGCCAGTTAATGGAACTAGAATAGAAACTAGAAAAAATGCATAGTTTCTTTAAAAGAGAATTTCAAACCTTAAAATCTCTTAAAGGGATGAAGGTAGAAGAATCTAAGGAGCCAATAGAACTCCCAATGATTCAACCGCCAATTAAGGTAGAAGGTTTTAAATTAAAAAACCATAATCCTGAGTTTCTAGAATTATTAGAAACCAGATTAAAATCGTTGCATATTGGAATAATCAGTGAAGATCATTTGGATGAACCAGTGCAACAAAATGACTTGAGTAATGAATCAGGTCGAGAAAAACTAGAACATCAATTAAGGTGTTTTAAGATTGATAACCTGGATGAATTATCAGAGATTAACTAGGTTAAATATCAACCAGCAAGAATGGAACATTATTATTATAGCAGACTAACCCCGGCATATGTTCTTCTTGAGGAGAATCAACCTCATTTCCAGAATTCGTACTCAAGAAAAGAAATCTATGAATGGAACATAGATGGAATGAATGACAAACAGATAATTGATGTCATACATAGAATGATGATGTATGGTACTGTTTGTAGAGCAAATGGAAATTCGGACCATCAAATTTCTCAGTTCATTATAATTGGATTTGTTGGACAGCTAAGAAGCTGGTGGCAAAATTATCTTACTGAGGCTCAGAGGATTGAAATCATGAGCCACCAAAGGATAATCAAAATTGAGCCAGATCAAACAGGAACTAGTAGCATAGCTACTACAGAACAAGATGCAATTTATACACTGACTCTTGCAATAGTCCAAAATTGGCTAGGTCATGAGATATCTGTGACTGATAGGATCAAATCATTATTGATCAATTTAAAATGCCCAACCTTGACCCACTTTAGATGGTATAAGGATACTTTCCTTAGCAGAGTCATGCAATTAACAGACTCTAATACTGAAGGTTGGAAGTTCAAATTTGTGGAAGGTCTACCGCATCTATTTGCAGAGTGAATCAAAAGAGTCCAGAGGGATAGAAATAATGGAATCTCTATCAACTATCAGGATTATACCTATGGACAGTTAATTAATATTTGTGTCCAAGAAGGTTTAGCCTTATGTAATGATTTAAGGCTTAAAAGGCAATTGAAGAAACAAAGACTCACAGAAAAAGAACAATTGGGAGAATTCTGTGACCAATTTGCCTATGATATGGGTGATTATAAAATCCCAAAAGAGAAAAAGCATGGTAAAAAACATGCTAGAAGAAAACCTCATAATGATAAGAGGGATAAAACTCATAGAAGAAGAAGAAAAGAAAAAAGGGAAAAATTCTTCCCTAAGAAAAGACTACCTAGGCAAGAAATTAAATGCTATAGGTGTGGAAGATTTGGTCATTTTGCTCCAGACTGTAAATTAAAGGACAAAGTTAATCAATTAAAGATAGATGACCACATGAAAGAGCAATTAGCAAAAATAATGCTAAACTCTTCATCAGAGGATAAAAATGATAGTTATAGTTCGGATGATGAAATAAACATCATCCCGACAGATACTTATTCTGGTCTGGAAGAGATTCATCTTCTCGGTAGATACTGCCAAACTATTCTTGATGGTTATCATTTTGAAAGTTTTTAAATCTTTCATGTGGTGTTCTAATGATTTAGAAAACACCAAAACGTCATCAATGTAAGTGATGATGAAATTTGAGAATAGATTATAAATCTCATTCATAATGTTCTGGAATTCAGAGGGTGCATTTTTTAAACCAAATGCCATCACGTTCCATTTATAATGCCCAAATGGTACTGTGAATGCTGTTTTGTATCGGTCAAATTCCTTAATTTGGATCTGCCAATATCCATATTTCAAGTCAAACTCGGAAAAGATTAACGCCTCACTTAACGTATCAAGGAGGTCTTTCTTGTTAGGGATTTGATATCTTATCCATTTTAACACCTTATTTAAGGATTTATAATTGATTACCAATCTTGGTTTTCCTTTTTCTGCATTTTTATTAACGTAGAAAGCTGTACAACTCCAGGGGGATTGGGATTTCCAAATCAGCCCTCTATTCAGGAGTGTTTCTATCTCTTCTTTACTCAGATCTAGAAATTTTCTATTCATCTGTGCAGGTCTAGCCTTAGTGAGTATGCTTCTTTCATTGAAGTCATTTTCGTAAGGCAACGAAACAATGTGCTTTTTTCTAGACCAAAAAGCATAAGGCAGATCACCACAAATTTGTTCTGTAAACTAAACCTCGAGATCCTTAATTTTTTGAATTATGTAAGGATATTTTAATTATCTTTCTATGCTAAACATGTTATCTTTTTGTTTAAGGAAAATTAATTGTTTTTCCTTATTGACTAAGAGATTCCTAGTCTCATTAATAACCTTTGTTTGAGGTCTTGTAATGAAAGAAAATATTATTTCTTTTTCTTGCCTTTGTATTATTGGCATGATTTGACTTTGTCATTCTAACAGAGTTATTTCTGTTTTTATTTGTTTAATTTGATGATTCAATTCATTTATTGAAACTAATTCTACTTGACTATTAGTTAGAACATTGATTTGGAATTCATTAGAAGAAACGCAATTCATTTCTTCTTCTGATGTATCTTTATTTGATACATCTGATGTAGAGCTATTATCTACATCATTTTTCTTCTTCTCTTCTTCTTCCTTAGAAGAAGAATCTTTTAACAGTTTTATTAATTATTTTTCTTTTATCATTGATTTTCAATAGTGAACATACAGACAATTTTGTATGTCTGTGCTTGAACCCAACTTAGGATTCAAGATAACTTTCAGAAGAACATTTTCTTCTATTAGTCTAAGTTCAAGTTTATTCTTGATCTTTCTTGAATAAGACTTATATTTAGCCTTAATGTTTTCTGAGTTACTCAGACTTATTAACTTAGTTTCAAATACAAGGTTTTCTTGTTCTGACTCAGTCTTGGGTTCAATTATTACTTGACCTAGTTTGATTTCAGATTTATTGTCTGATTCTTCAGATTTATTATCTGACTTTTTCATAATAATTTGGAAAGGATCACTGTCTGACATAGGAAGGTCAAAAACTCTATAAAGTTCGGAAATCTATCTTCTGAGTTACTGCCAAGCTCAAAGTCAGAAAGATCTATTAGATCTGGGAGAACTATTTCTTCTATCCTAGACTCATTCTCTAGGTCGTCTTCTAAACTTATTAAGTCTGGAAGATCTACCTGATTACGCCCAAAGAATAATGCGGCTATCGCAGTATATATTGGGGTGTCGATTCCACAGGGAGAAGGTAGAAACACTAAAAGAAACTACAAAACTAAGGAGAAATATCAAAGCAGTATAATGTGATGTGAATGTTTAAAAGTAAATTAACAATTAGATTGAAGTAGTAAAAAGATATGACCAGAATTAATGGCAGCAAAGCATCGGAAATTCCTCACTTGAATCAGGTAATTCCATTCATATTGATCCATTGATTAACTCAATTAGAGATCATAGCACCAGATTCTTTAATCGGAAGATATAGCACCAGATCATTCTCCTCTTTTAAAACCATAGATTGTTATCCTATTAGACTCAGATTCAAAGACAAAAATATATCCAATGGCAATATTTCAGGAAAAAAATCACACTAACTAGATAAACAATCAAATCTTGATATAATCAAGCACCTCAACAATTTTATAAAAAAGACATGGTTGAATCTATGAAAAGAATTAGTTCAAGATTATCCCAACACAAGAAAAGATCTATTGATGAGAGATAATAAATAAGAATTGTATCAACATGAGAATCTATTACATAGATCAAATATAAATGAAACTACATCATCCAAGCGAGTTCATCCCTAGCTTCACCAAAGAATTAGCTCTCCATAAATTTTTGGCTCCTCTTGATGATTTCTTTATAATGCAGCCTTTTCTCCCTCAGAACGGCGTGCTCCTCTAAGTACATATATGGTTTTGGGGCTAAAAACCTTAGGAAACACGACTTAGATGCGTTTGCATGCATTTTTCCGACTTTACCCTCAAGCACCAACATCAGCATGAAGTTCGGGAGGCTCTCTAGACCGCATCTGATCTCTAAATTTTGTATTCTTATAGTCATTAGAAATTCCTATAAGTCTAGTTTCCAACAAAATTTGAATCATCTCAATTGGACTTCTGTAACTCCCGAAATCATCGAAATACTACATAAAGGTCTGATCTGTTAGGGCCCAGGCCGGCTATTTAGGGAAACCTAACTTTGCAACCTCATAACTTTCTCTCTTGAGCTCCAATTGACCTGATTCTTGATGCATATGAAACTTCAACATGTCTACTTCATCCCCACCAAGTTTGATTTCATTCAGACTGCAATGGGATATTCAATCTCCTTAACTCCATTCCTACGATAAAATCACCAAAATCAATTAAGATGTGGCATTTGATAGCACATTTGACTCTAATGATGGCATTTGTTCAATATGTGTTGAAAAATATATCAAATATCCTTCCATCACCCGATCAACTATAATCCAGGGTCTCTTTCGCCCATCAATCCAGACTGCAACCTACCAGAGGAGGATCACTACCCCTTAGCCAACAACGCCCACCTCTGCCCTACTATCTCGCCATCCTCGGCATCCTTCGGGTCTTACACTCAGGAAACACAGCCTCCCGCCCTCAGCTTCAACTCATCTAGATACATATCTAGAGACGGGTACCCTAATAGCTAACCTTGCAACTTCGGTTTAAAGGATATATGATTCAACAGCAGACAAACAACTACCAGTTCATGCTTTAAGTCAAAGAATCATAAACTATCTCCAACTAATCTTCGAATGCCCATAGAATAGGCTTTAAAGATTACTCTATGAAAAGCCCCAATAGAGGATTAGAACCCTCAGGGATTGGAACCTAATAGAGGTATCATGAGGTTAAGGTTTGAACGATCATACCTTCGAGCGCCTAACAATGCCAGATGCCTCTTAGCCAACCATTCTGGCTATTTTGAAATTCTCAAAATAGTTGAGAATTTCTTTGGGCAATATATTTAATTCTGGCCCAAAATATGTCGACCATTTGTGAAACCATCCTGGCATGATTTATGCAGGATTTCAAAATTTACCTGTAGAAACCATGAATGCCTTCTCTTAGGATTCTCATAGTAGAAGACACTGGTGAATGCATGGACATAGTCCCAGTAATTGACTAAGACCATCTGCCCATTGACTGTGATCTGCTTGGCCTGATTCAGGTCAAGTCCCCATTCATTTGGTTTGATCACCTTGTGTATTACACATTTGCTGAAGTTGATAATTCCACTCCTGATAGAACCATTCTGATAATTATGATTAATTTCCACAGAATTAGTACGGAGCAAGAGCGCCTCCATAACTACTCAGTTTTTTTTTTCAAAGAAGGGTAACCCCGTTCGTCAAAGTATTTTTGACGTATGAACCAAGGATCACTTGAGGACCCTAGCTTTATTGCGAGCTAAAAGACCCTGAAAGAATAACTAAGGAAATACCGCATTTAGAACAGAAACTCATTTACTCCGCTATTTAGATTATTAACTTCACTGTGATCCAGGTACATAATAATCTCCTCGGATTTCTTCTCCGAGTAAGTATTGTCTAGGAGATTTTTTTGTAGTACTTCATTCATGGTTGGGCTCAACCATGAAGTTGATTGCACAGAAATTCTGTGCTCAACATCAACATGTTGATCCTGGTCAACCTTCTCTTTCCCTTTGACGAGATAGGTTGCCAAATCCACCATCTGTGGAGTCCTGGGAAGTGCATTTGCACTGCGTCCCCTACCATAGTAAGTCAGGGCATTCTCTGTACTTTCGGAAAGTGCATTAGCACTGCGTCCCCTGATATAATGAGGCCATGTATTCCCTATAATTTTGGGAAGTGCTAATAAATTAGCATTGCATCCCCTGATATCTCTGGCAGAAGATTTTCTGCCTTGGTTGGTTGATCCTTGCCGTGGAATCATCCCTGCAAAAATTCTCGAGTCAAGAAGTCAGGAAGAGAATAATTCTGGGTCATTACATCAGTTATGGGAAAATAGTCCCAACTGAAAGAAGCATTGAGTTTGCATCCAAATTTCCAGATGAAATTTTGGACACTAAACAACTTCAAAGATTTTTAGGAAGTTTGAATTATGTGTCTAATTATTATAAAGAATTAGCATAGGATACGGCAATCCTGTATGACAGGTTAACGAAGCAACCTGCCTCTTGGAGTCAGAATCATACTGACAAGGTAAGACTGATCAAGTCCAAGGTAAGGAATTTGCCTTGCCTAACTTTACCAAATCCAAATTGGTTTAAGATTATTCAGACCGATGCATCAGACATTGGTTATGGAGGAATCTTAAAGCAATTAGATCTGAATGTTGGTAAAGAAATGTTGGTAAAATTTGTCTCTGGCAAGTAGAATGCTACTCAGAGTAAGTATTCAACAATAAAGAAAGAGATGTTTTCAATAGTGAGAACCATCTCAAAATTCCAAAGTGATATGTTGAACTAGCCAATTTTGCTGCGTGTGGACTGTACTGCAGTCAAACAGATCATAGAAAAAGATGTTAAAAATCTTGTGTCCAAGCAAATATTTGCTGGATGGCAAGCATAATTAAGTGCTTTTGAATTTCAAATTGAATTCTTTAAGTCCGAAGATAATGGTATTTTAATGAAACCATCCTCTGAAGATTTGAAGTCCTCTATACTTCAAATTGATCAACAATGATTTGATCCTGTCTGTCATAGATATTTCGTGACCTAGCCAACTTTGGACTATAGCAAGAGTTAAAGTATAGACTGCATCTTGCTCTGTAGTAGCTATGCTACTAGTTCCTGTTTGATTAGGCTCAATCTTCACTATCTTCCGATGACCCAAAATTTCATTCCTCTGAGGCTCAGTAAGATAATTCTGCCACCATCCTCTTAATTGGCCCACAAATCCAGTTACTATGAATTGGGCAATCTGGTGGTCTGAGTTTTCATTTGCTCTACAAACAGTACCATACATCATCATTCTATGTATGACGTCCATTATTTGTTTGTCATTCATCCCATCTATGTTCCATTCATAGATTTCTTTTCCTGAATAGGAATTTTGGAAATGAGGTTGATTTTCCTCAAGAAGAACATCAGCCGGTGTGGGTCTACTAGTGCTCCATTCTTGCTGGCTGATACTGAACCTGATTAATCTTGGACAATTCATCAAGATTATACTTATGGACAGCTAATTAATGTTTGCGTCCAGGAAGGATTGGCCTTATGTAATGATTTGAGGCTAAAAAGGCAGTTTAAGAAGCAAAGGCTCACAGAGAAAGACTACCTCCCAAAATGAAAACACCTAAGAAAGAAATAAAATGTTTTAGGTGTGGAAGGTTTGGTCATTTTGCACCAGATTGCAAACTAAAGGAAAAAAATCAATAGATTAAAGCTTGATGACCATATGAAGGAACAATTAGCAAAGATAATACTAAATTCCTCCTCAGAAGAAAGAACAAATTATTCTAGTTCGAGTGATGAAATAAACATCATCTCTTCTTCTTCTGATTCAGTGTCTGACTCAGACAGTTGCTGCTGCAGTAAATCAAATTGCAACAAAGACTATTGGAAATCAATAGTACGCATGAAAACTATAAATGTTTTGACTAATAATCAAGAAGAAATTCTAAAAATTTTAGATCATGCTACTGATATTAGTACAAAGAGGCAGTTACTAGAGTTTTTAATAGAGAAGAACTCTAATAACATAGACAATTTAGGGCCAAAGATCCCTCGCCCTGGATATCAATTGAGTGAAGTCTTGGATAGATTTTACTCCTCTCAAATGAAAGAAATACAAGTGTCAGTTAATGAACTAACCTAGAAGGTTAACTAGTTGGAGATAGAGATTGCTCTATTGAAAAATGAAAACCAACAAATTAGTTCTAGACTCTTAGATCTAGAAATGTCTAAAGAATTACCTTTAGATAAGAAAGGAAAGAAAATTATCTTTCAAGAAGACAACGATTTACCTGATTACTTAAATATGTTAAAATAAGTAACCAGCCAAAAATGGCATATCAAAATTGACATCAAGATTAATCAAAATCTTGTTTTCAGAAATATTATTGCTCTCGTTGATTCTATTGCTGACTTCAACTGTATCTAAGAAGGCATAATCACATAGCCTTATCTGGATAAAACTACCCAGTCAGCCACAACTGCTGAAGGGACAAGTTTAAGTATAGTTGACAAATTGTCAAAAGCCTTGTTAGCACAAGTGATGTTGAAATCCAAACATCATTTGTAATAATTAAGAACTTAACCGATCTTTGTACTCCTGACAGATTTATTCTTCTGCTAGAGTTCTAGAACATGATTTCTAGTGTCCCATCTGTCAGTTGAATAACCTCGTCTATATTTTCATTTAATATAGGCTTAGGTTCTACTTCTGCTTCTATTTTCCAGGATTCCGAAAAATGAATGTCTTCCCATTTAATTATTTTATTTGTTATTACATGGGAGGATCTAAGATTAGTCTAGATTAAGATTTTCTATTACTCCAACGGTCTGAAAGATTCTGCCTCACAATGTGAGAGTGCATCCCCTTAAATAGACCAGGGTTACAAAGTGGATTCCAATTTGAATTGGAGTCTGGGGTTAGGCTGTCGCTCATGGCCGACAGAGAAATGAATCAGACAATTGACTCAACTAAAGAAAAAGAAAGACAAGACCAAAATGACTCAAAGCTGAAAAGAAGCAGGCATTCCTGCTTTTACAAAAGTGCTTTTCAGAAAGCCTTGTCCTTTCTTCTGCCGAAAGCATTCATTCGTTGTGAAGAAAGCATCTTTTCCTCTGGTCGGTGGAGATTCCGTCCTTCAGAGGGTACTGGTGGGACCCTTGGTCGGTGGCATTTTTTGCCGAAAGCAATTTCTTCTATGTGAAGAAAGCATCTTTTCTTGGTCGGAAGTGAATTCTTCCGCCTGAAGAAAAGTATGATGTGACTTAAAGCTCCTTTGTCAGAGCTGAGTCAAAAGCAGATTCCTCCTGCTGCGCTCCTTTGTCAGGGCTGGTCAGAAAGCATATTCCTTCTGTTGGATGGAGAAGACATACCTTCGTCCTGAGTAGTGTGCTGGCATAATGAGCTGGCACTGGCAAAGCTGAAGTAGTCAGTCTTTAGATCATCATCCCACCATCAACAAGCTCACAGATGACTTCATCTCTTCCGAGCTCTATCCTATGATGTTCGTAATAGAGAACAAGATCCCTTGGATATGGAATGTTGGAATGTGTGGAGACCCAAGAATTTCAGATTACACATGGATGTATTCTGGATCGAAATCTTGGATGTAGAAAGCTTCTACAGTTTTTCAGCAGTTCAAGAGTCGACTCGTACCGTGCCAGAGTCGACTCGCACTGTGCCGGAGTCAACTCGCGTTTTGTCCAGATTTCGGATGTTTCTGTCTTGCCTGAGAGAGTCGACTCGTGCAATCTGAAGTCGACTCGCACTGTACGGGAGTTGACTCGCGCTTTGCCGGAGACGACTCAAGCTTTGTCCAGATTTTAGATGTTTCTATCTTACCTGAGAGAGTCGACTCGCGCAATCTGGAGTCGACTCGCACTATGCAGGAGTCGACTCGTGCTTTGCCGGAGTTGACTCTAGCTCAGACGGAATTGCTGAAACGAGCGTAAAGAGTTTTTTTTGGGAAAATCTCAAAGATATAAATTCATGGCTAAAGACTCTGAGAACAACATAGAGGAGGTTGTGACGGCTAGGGTTACAACGAGATAGAGAGAAAGACCTAAGAACGTGAGAGATTGAGAGGAAGAGTTTTTTCTCTTGTAAAAGAAAGAAGGTTGTTTCTCCTTTGTTCGAGCAATCAGTTTGTGATTGACTCGAAATTGTGTTCTCCATTGTAATTGTTCTACTGCAATAGAATCAAGCGGTCTTGAGGAAATAGGCAAGTTTTGCCGAACCTCGGTAAATTCTGGTGTGTCGTGTTAACTGTCTTCCATAGCGATTCATTTTCGTATTATTTTTCGTCTCGTGCAAGGTATAAGATCCTGCGGTTCCGCGTTAGGTTTGTCCTCCCCAACAGATTATCGAACTTGCTGGGGATTATGGGCTCTCCTTGATTTTGGGCATATTTTCCTCTCTTTCTCCCAACAATTGGTATCAGAGCGCAAGGTTCGTTACACATGGCGAGCGAAGGCAAGATGCAGATCGAGAAGTTCAATGGTGCGAACTTCGGGATATGGAAGATGCAAATAGAGGATTACCTTTACCAAAAGGATCTCTGTTTACCTCTCGAAGGAAAGGCACAAAAATCAGAAAGGATGTCCGACGCGGATTGGGAAGTCCTCGATCGGAAGGCGCTTGGCACAATCAGGTTAACTCTCTCTTCATAGGTTACGTTCAACATAAAAAATGAAAAGTCGACGATGGATTTGATGGAAACATTGTCGAAGATGTACGAGAAACCATCGCCATCAAACAAAGTCTTTCTCATGAAGAGGCTGTTCAATCTGCGCATGAAGAGCGGTGGTAGCGTGGCTGAGTATCTCAACAACTTCAACGGACTCACGGCTCAGCTGGAATCAGCAGAAATCAGTTTTGACGATGAGATTCGGGCGTTACTGATTCTGTCTAGATTATTGGATAGCTGGGAAGGCCTGGTGATAGCAGTGAGCAACTCGTCGCCGACGGGTAAGCTGAAGTTCGATGATGTAATCGGAGTGCTTCTGAGTGAAGAAGCAAGAAGAAAGTCCACAGATGCTGTAGAGTCTTCAGGTAGTGCATTGAACACATATAAGCGCGGTAGATCGTAAAAGAAGGACGGTCGACATCGAAGCGGCTTGAAGTCGAGAAAAGGTAGATCTAGACCACTTCAGAACAAGGAGGCAGCGTGCTGGAACTGCGGAAAGAAAGGGCACTTTAGGAGTGACTGCAGAGCTCCTAAAGGGAAGCAAGGCGATCACACTGAAGAAATTAGCGGAGATTCGGCCAATCTCGCTGAAGGCAGTGATTCTAATGCCCTAGTCCTATCTTTATCTACCGGTGATGAGTCTTGTGTAATAGACTCAGGTGCGTCTTTCCATGCTACATCCCAAAGGAATTTTTTTAGAGGATATCAGATTGGTGACTTGGCACAATCTACCTAGGGGATGGAGAGCCTTGCAATATCGAAGGAAAGGGAAGCGCAGAAGTGAAGATCAATGGTGGTACTTCATTAGAGCTGAAGGACGTGAGGCACGTACCTCGGCTACAAAAAATCTTATTTCTGTTGGACAGTTAGCGAGCGATGGGTACAGAACAACTTTCACGGATGACCAGTGGAAGATCTCGAGAGGCTCGCTGACGGTGGCTAGTGGCAAAAGGGTTGGGACTCTCTATGTCACAAATGGCACGCAAAACTCCATTGCTGTTGCAGCTGCAATTGTGGATTCCAAGGTGTGGCACCACCGACTTGGACACATGAGCCATCAAGGCATGATGGCTATGCATTAGATGGGCAAGCTGCAAGGTCTTAAGGCGGTTGAGTTAGATTTCTGCGAGGACTGCATTCTTGGAAAGCAGAAAAAGGTGTCTTTCAGCAAAGACAGTCAGCCTCGAAAGCTGGAAAAGCTTGATCTCGTCCACACTAACATGTGGGGACCCGCTCAGGTATCTTCAATTGGTGGAGCTCAATATTTTCTAACCTTTATTGATGATGCTACTAGGAAGTTATGGGTATTCTTCTTGAGACACAATTAGAGGTGTTTGGTGTCTTCAAGAGATGGCAAGTAGCGGTTGAACTCGAGACAGGAAAGAGGTTGAAATGCCTAAGATCCAACAATGGTGGTGAATACTGCAGCAAAGAATTTGAAAATTACTGTGCAGAGGCTGGAATAATTATGCAGAAAACTATTTCAGGAACACCATAGCAAAATGGAGTTGCTGAAAGGATGAACAGGACAATCAACGAGCGTGCCAGGAGCATGAGGATACTTGCTGGATTGCCACAGCAATTTTGGGCAGAGACAGTTAGTATCGCTGCCTATTTGATCAACAAAGGGCCATCTAAAAAGTTACAACTTGGGATTCCTGAAGAAGCATGGATAGGGAAGAAGATTGACTTGGCGCACCTACGGATTTTTGGCTGTACCGCATACATCCATGTGGATTTCACCGAAAGAGGTAAACTAGACACCAAATCAAAAAGATGCATCTTCGCTGGATATGGTGGTCATCAGTTTGGATACAGGCTTTGGGATCCAGAAAATAGAAAAATCATCAGAAGCCAAAATGTGATCTTCAACGAGAACGAGATGCAGAAGAACCAGTTTCAAAAGAAAAACTTAAGGAGCCAAATTTTGTAGATCCTGAAGAGGAGTCTACAAATTCTGCTCAAAAGGTTCAGTCCGAGCAAGAGATGGAAACTACAGTTATGGCACCCCCTCCACAGCTAAGAAGATCCACCCGTACCACACACGAAAAGCCTCCTCAGCTAAGAAGGTTCAGGTTCACCACTATCTGTGAGCAGCAAAACACAAAAATATTTTCTCCTGTATTGAAGATGAGCACTATTCGAACAGTGCTGAGCATGGTAGCTGCAGAAGATCTACACTTGGAGCAGCTTGATGTGAAGACAGCCTTTCTTCACGGTGATCTCGAGGAAGAGATCTACATGCAGCAGCCCGAGGGGTACGTTAAGGGTGACTTAGTATGTAAGCTCAAGAAGAGCTTTTATGGATTGAAGCAAGCACCCAGACAGTGGTATCTCAAGTTCGATAGCTTCATGCTTCAAATTGGCTACAAGAGATGCAGTGAAGATCATTGTTGCTACTTCCAGGATTTTGGGTCATCTTATATTATCTTGCTATTATATGTTGATGATATGCTAGTTGCAGGTTCTAACATACGTGAGATTGCAAAATTAAAAATGGAGCTATTTAGAAAGTTTGCAATGAAGGATCTAGGAGCAGCAAAGCAGATCCTTGGCATGCGGATCACCAGAGATAGGTCCAAGCACATTCTCAGACTATCTCAGGTAGAGTACATTCGCCAAGTACTCAGAAGGTTCAGCATGGAGGGTGCCAAACCAGTTAGCACACCTATTGGTGCCAAACCAGTTAGCACACCTATTGGTGCCCATTTCAAGCTTTCAAAGGGAAAAAATTTGAAGACACGGAAGGAAGCAGAGGACATGTCTAGAATCCCGTATGCATCGGTGGTAGGAAGCTTGATGTACGCAATGGTGTGTACATGACCAGACATTGCTCAAGCAGTGGAAGTAGTGAGTCGCTTCATGAGCTGCCTAGGTTTGGAGCATTGGAGAGCAGTCAAGTGGATACAAAGGTATCTAAAGGGCACAGAAAGCATGGCACTATGCTATGGAGGGTCTGAGTTTCAGTTACAGAGATTTGTAGACTTAGACATGGCAGGAGACTTGGACAGCAGGAGAAGCACGACAGGGTACTTGTTCACCTTAGGCGGTGGGGCTGTTAGTTGGATCTTCAGGTTACAGCCGGTTGTTGCACTATCGACGACAGAAGCTGAATATGTGGCAGCCATAGAGGCGTGCAAGGAATTGATATGGCTTTACAACTTGATGAAAGAAATTGGGAAGGAGCAGAAGGATTGCAGGTTGTACTCCGACAGTCAAAGCGCAATTCATCTAGCAAAAAATTCAAACTTTCATGCCAGGACGAAGTATATTAATATACGGTATCACTTCGTGAGGTCGATGCTCGAACAGAAGCTTGTTAGGCTGGAGAAGATCCATACCAGTACGAATCCGGCGGACATATTGACGAAGGTTGTCATGGTGGAGAAGCTGAAAGCGAATTCAGCTTCTGCTGGTCTTCTTTGAAGACATTGAGGAGGTACCATTTCGATTCAGTTGCAGTGGGAGCAAAGAAACCAGAGTCTATGAGAAGGCACACCTAAGGTCTGCAAGTGGGAGATTGTTGGAGTGTGTGGAGACCCAAGGTGTTTCAGATTATACATGGATGTATTTCGAATCGAAATCTTAGATGTAGAAAGCTTCTACAGTTTTTCAGCAGTTCAGGAGTTGACTCGCACCGTGCAAGAGTCGACTCGCACTGTGCCAGAGTTGACTCGCATTTTGTCCAGATTTTGGATGTTTCTGTCTCGCCTGAGAGAGTCGACTCGTGCAATCTAGAGTCGACTCGCGCTTTGTCGGAGACGACTCAAGCTTTCTCCAGATTTTGGATGTTTCTGTCTCACCTGAGAGAGTCGACTCGCACAATCTGGAGTCAACTCGCACTATGTAGGAGTCGACTCGTGCTTTGCCGGAGTCGACTCCAGCTCGGACGGAATTGCTGAAGCGAGCGTAAAGAGTGTTTTTTGAAAAAATCTCAAGGATATAAATTTGTGGCAAAGACTCTGAGAACAACATAAGGAGGAGGTTGTGACGGCTAGGGTTACAATGAGATAGAGAGAAAGACATAAGAACGTGAGAGATTGAGGGGAAGAGTTTTTTTTCTTATAAAAGGAAGAAGGTTGTTTCTCCTTTGTTCGAGCAATCAGTTTGTGATTGACTCGGGATTGCGTTCTCTATTGTAATTGTTCTACTG
Source organism: Phoenix dactylifera (assembly GCF_009389715.1). NCBI lineage: Eukaryota > Viridiplantae > Streptophyta > Magnoliopsida > Arecales > Arecaceae > Phoenix > Phoenix dactylifera. Next base: position 105,811 of record NW_024068607.1, read on the forward strand.
CAATAGAATCGAGCGGTCTTGAGGAAGTAGCCAAGTTTTGCCGAATCTCGGTAAATTCTGGTGTATCGTGTTAACTGTCTTCCATAGCAATTTATTTTTGTATTGTTTTTCATCTCGTGCAAGGTGTAAGATCCTGCGGTTCCGCATTAGGATTGTTCTCCCCAATAGGTTATCGAACTTGCTAGGGATTACAGGCTCTCCTTGGATTTGGGCATATTCCCCTCTCTTTCTCCCAACAATGGAAATGGGTCATATCCGCAAAGGTAGAAGAAGAGGTAAATATTCCTGTTCTTAAAAGAAAATTCCTTTATAAATGGTGGCTAGGAATGCCTAGAGAGAATTTTGATAATATTATCACCACCATTAAATCAAATTTGATTTCATTCAAAAATGATCATGCTGAATCACAGCATACAGCAGAAAGCACTGACAGCTACTTTGCTTGTCTTAAAAGCAAATTCTCCAGGAAATACCCACAGTGTACTTTTGAAGAGATCATGTCCAAATACCTGGACTACATGAAACAATAGTTCTGCTCTATGTTCGAAGCAGAGCCAAAGAAGACAGTCTCCATGAAGAGTACTGCATCAAAGAGTTCATCAAACTCTACACCTGAGGATAGTAATAAGTTCAAGTGCCTTGCAGGAGAGTCTCAAGATCCCTATGCAGAGGATATTTTATCTCCTGACGAAAAAGAAGAACAGTCCAAGCATAACCCCATTTACAAAATTCAGCGTGCTGAAGCTACAAAACAAATGTGGCAAAAGGTCTTAATCACAAGACCAAGGAAGGGAGCAATTAAATCCCAACCTCAGCAAATCATGTTTAGTCCGGTTAAGCTTCACCAAAGCAAGGACAAAGAACCTGTTCATTTCTCTGACTAAGCAGAGATCCAGCACAATCTGATGGAATCCGGTGAAAGAATCCAGCCTTGTGTCTACATCAATGTAGCTTTCGATGGAAGAAATCCATTCCAGCCAGCACAAGGAATCCACTTTGGTAAAAGACTGACTGGTATCAAATTATAAATTCTCCTTCTCCCCCTTTTCTTTCAAGTGATGGAAGAATGATAGATTTATTTTTCAACAGTAGATTAAATATCTGCCATATCATTCATGTGGTAGTGTTTTTTGTCTCAGAATACTAAACTATTGCTCAACTTTTGTTCTTCATGCATAAGAGGTTAAGGCACAGAACATCATAACTTCACTATGCACAGCACTGACCAGCAAGCCACTAGCATGGAAAATACTCCCATAAGCCCAAGCCCTAGTTCAACCAGTAATAATGATGGTGAACTAATTAAATATGCAGAATGCATAGAATATCCAAAATATTTGGATGAATTGAATAATTGGTCAATTCCAAAAATGAATCCAAACCATATCTATAAAAAAGGATGGTTTGAGATAGGGTCTAAAATGATAGTAAAGACTATAGAAAGGACCATCCCTGTTAAACAACAGTCCCAGACATTTAAATTACTAAATGAAAAGGACATTGAGGAATACCGAAAGAAGTATAGCTTCATACATATCAGTATGATCCAGGTTTCGTTCAAACCTTCGACCCTGCTAGGAATAGACTCTAGCATCATGTCGATAATCAGGGACAGTAGGAATAGAGACTTCAAATCATCTCTAGTAGTTATTGTAGAGACCAGTCTCTATCATGGACCAGTTTATTTCAACTGTTTCCCAAATCTCAGTCTGTCATTAACAGACATAAACCTGTTAAAAGCCTTAGAAATTAAGGTTTCCACACATTGGTATAATTTTGTGCCTGGTTCAGAAGTGATGACCAAATGGAGAACCCGAGGGTGTGGGCTGAGAGGTTGGAGGAAGGTGAGTGGCGAAGCGGAAGAACAAGAACGCAAACTTAGAGACATGGAGAAATTTAATTTATTGCTCCAACGGTCAGAAAGGTTCTGCCTCACAATGTGAGAGTGCATCCCCTTAAATAGACCAGGGTTACAAAGTGGATTCCAATTCAAATTGGAGTCCCGGGTTGGGATTTCGCTCATGGCCGATAGAGAAATGAATCAAACAATTGACTCGACTAAAGAAAAGGAAAGACAAGACCGAAATGACTCAAAGCTGAAAAGAAGCAGGCATTCCTACTTTTACAAAAGTGCTTTTTAGAAAGCCTTGTCCTTTCTTCCGTCGAAAGCATTCCTTTGCTGTGAAGAAAGCATCTTTTTCTCTGGTCGGTGGAGATTCCATCCTTCAGAGGGTATTGATGGGACCCATAGTTGGTGGCATTTTCTGCCGAAAGCAATTTCTTCCATGTGAAGAAAGCATCTTTTCTTGGTCGGGAGTAATTTCTTCCGCTTGAAGAAAAGATTGGATGTGACTGGAGGCTCCTTTTGTCAGGGCACCTCAGAAAGCAGATTCCTTCTGCTAGAGGGAGAAGACATTTCTTCATCCTGGTGTTGTACTAGCATGATAAGTTGGCACTGGCAAAGCTGCAGTAGTCAGTCCTTTGCTACGGTGGATTCCTTGTGCTGGGTGGAATGGATTTCTTCCACCGAAAGCTACATTGATGTAGACACAAGGCTGGTATTCTTCGCCGAAAGGTGGATTCCTTCTAAACCGCCATGATTCGGGATTTTGGAGCTGAATTTGCTGCCGTACTTTAATAAATTGCATTCGGTGGATTCCTTGTGCTGGGTGGAATGGTCTTTTAACCAGATTAGCTATTACTAATATGTTGCCAACGAACCAACCATTCTTGTGTTCAGTGGATCATTAATTACTCAGATATTCTTCATTATAATAATGATCCATGCAACTACTCAGATTACTTCTTTGAGACTGAGTAATAATACTCCCTTCATTCATGGCAAGAATGAAGTTGGTCACAAAGCATTCGTTGTTATAGCAGTTTACTATTTTGGCTATTCCTTTGATGCCAAATTCACAATGGGAAGCGCATAAGCACTGCGTCCCCAAACATGATTCAGGGCATTTCCTGTATTTCGAGAAGTGCATTAGCACTGCGTCCCCTGCCATAATGTGAGAAGTGCCTTAGCACTGCTTCCCCTACCATAATGTGGGAAGTGCATTAGCACTGCGTCCCCTGATCTTATTGAGCAGATACTTTTTTTGTCTCAATTAATTATTCCTGCAAAATTGATGTGTTAAGGAGGATTATCCTCAAAATCAGTATTATAATATTTATAATATTCTACCTTCTTTAGGATTGCATCTATCATTGATGCATTTTGATAATATGGCAAGTCTTTTACCTTACCAATTTTCTCTTTTTCTATACTCACCAGGGCCTCTTGCTGTGGTGTCCATCGGAAGATTCCTCTGGATTGATTGGAGCTACTGATGACAGCTGCATAATAATCAGGGATATATTCGAGACTTTTTAATTTAAAGTCACGTTGAGATAATTTCACCTTCTCCATAAGGTTATCTTTTACCTGATTAATAACCTCCATTTGAGATTCAATGATAAAAGATAACTTAATTTGTTCTCCGTTTCTTTCAACAAGGATTTCTGTTGTGTCTATCCTAATGATAGGCATAATGTTGTCTAGGAAGGGTGTTCCTAGGATAACAATATAGGTTAAGTTTTTTATTATTACAAATGAAGTTTTTTTATTGTTAAGAAATTATGCATTTTTTCAAGAAAGAAATGCAGACTTTGAAAGCTCTTCAAGGAATTAAGGTTGAAGAGAAGAAGGAAGCAATAGAGCTCCTGATGATACAACCACCAATTAAGGTAGAGGGTTTCAAATTAAAACACCCTAATTCTGAGTTTCTAGAATTGCTAGAAGACAGATTGAAATCATTACATATTGGAGTGATTAATGATGATCATTCTGAAGAGTTGGATGACACTACAAGAAAATTCATCTTTTCCGACGATTTTTATAATCTTTACCGACGCTTATAAGCGCCGGCTGAAGTTTCCGCGACACAAACAGAGGCGTCGCAAAAGCGTCGACAATACCGGAGTGGCAAAAGTTTTTGCCGACGCTAAGAGAAAGCGTCGGCAAAAACAGGGTTTTTCCGACGCTAATAAAAGCGTCGGCAAAAATGACATTCGACGACGCTTTAAAGCGCCAGGAAAGCCCAAAGCATGCCCAGTTCTGGGTTTTCGCCGACGCTTTACAGTGTCGGCAAATGTATTTTTGCCGATGCTTTTTTAGCATCGGCGTAGGCGTAGTTTACCGACGCTTTAAAGCGTCGGCGTAGGGGTGCCACAACTTTTATTTACTGACTCTTTAAAGCGTCGGGATTGCTATTTTTTTAAAAAAAATAAAAATACGAATGTAAATTATAAAATACATTATAACAATATGAACCTGTATTACATTTACATTGACACAAACATTCAAATCATTCGAAATATTTAAATTGTCATATAATCAAATTACTTTGTCACTACTATTGAACAATTCCCACACCAATCCTTCCCTCTCACTATAATCATATAATGTACAGTAATGTTGCACAAGTTATAATTACAATTGTTGTTTTTTGGTAACCCTGCTGCCATTGCTCTTTTTGGTTTCTAAAGTCGAGCCTTCGTGGCCCTCCCATACAGTCATCATCATCATCTTCTCCATCCTCATCATCTTCACCTTTATCCCATGGAGCTTGTCCACCTCTCAAACTTCTTGGAGTAGGTCGTTTCCTCTTGACATTAGCTGTGCACGTAGCATAATCCATAGCATCTTCCGTAAACAACCTCTTGAACTCCTGCATTACAATATCATGTTATGAATTACTGCAATATGGAAATTTTATATTGTCAGGGGCACGAGAAAATGCTTAACACTAATAGGATAATAGATTTTAACCTCTAAAATAGTCAATAATAGGGCTATGGTTGGGAAGTAAAGGGAAATACAATGAAATGTTTTCAGCCAAGTGTTGCTCTATAGTTATATGACTAATTAGCCAATAAAATGAAAGCATATTTACTTTGATGTGAAGCTGAAGGCTGACCAAATTGCTGATAGATGTATGTCCGACAAAACAGGTTTTCAGCATAAGATAGGAGAAACGACAACCATGTCCAGAAGATCCAAACACTTCATGGTGAAAAATGTGAGATTATATTAGCAGTGCAGAAATACGGTGTAAATTAAGAAATCTAAAGTTTCAGTGGCAAACCTAGTATTGTTGAACCATATCTTCTCTGGAAGTAGGCAAAATGATAGGAGCACCATGGATGTTGAAGGGAATATTAGCACCACTAGAAAACCATATATGTAAATTAATTTATTTACTTGTTTCTCTTCTAGAGAACTCTCTGATGGAACCTGGAAATTATTAAATGCATATGTAGTATCATACTGTTAGCATCCCTCATATGCCACGAAAATTTTGAAATAATTTTCAGATAGCAGCGGAAAAACATATGCGGGATCCGTTCATCGCATGAACGTATTTTAAAACCTTTCGTTTGTAGATAGATTAGAATTAAATTATTTTAAACCATTTTAAAATTATTTAGAAGATCAGATCTTCACCTTGTGCGGGTAGATGGTCTCCACAAATCTGATTCACGAGGTATTTGATCAAGGCTCAGTGGAAGCCGCACACGCGTCCGGCCTCTACGGGTATCCACACGAAGTATTGAACCGATCGAAGCTTTCGTATCTCCCCGGGGTGCTAGCTCCCTTGCAGAGATGGCTTTTGATGGCTGAAGTCCTCCCTTTCAATCAACTCTTGAATGCCTAGGGAGGAGGAGGAAGAAGGATGGATCAAAAGGAAGGAGAACAAAACCCGCAGCCTTTCCTTTTTTCCTTCGCGTTGGAACCGAAGAAGGAGATGAAGGGACCACGCTTCACAAGCTTTTCTTCCCTTCTTCTTGCGGCCGAAAAGAGGTATGGAGAGGGGCTACTTGCTGCTGAAATCACAAAGAAAATTGGCTTGAAGGAGGGGTCGAAATCCCTTCTCTTTTGAAGGCCATAATAGATAAGGATGAGCTCCTACTTTTTAGGAGCTCATCATTATCATATTAATTTCCAAGAGAGGAGGGGCGTAGCCCCTCCTTTTCATCTCACGCAAGCAAGGGAGGGGCGTGGGCCCCTCCCTCTTCTCCCTTCTATTCTCACACCCCACTTAATCACATTAAGTGGGGTGGGTTTAGCCACATTCATAGGAACTCAATCCTTTTCTAAAAGGGATTAGATTAACCCAATTCAATTCCTCCAAATCCTAATCCAATTAGGATTTAATTGAACCATGACTCTATTGAACTCTTCAATCCTAATCCAATTAGGAGTCATGAAATTAATTAGATTAAATTTAAAATTAATTAAAACTTTAGAAAATCCTAATCTAATCAGAACTTATTCAAATTTCAGCCCTAAGACAATTAGGACTTTAGAAATCCTATTCCAAGTAGGACTCTAATTTAATTTGAAATCCTAATCCAATTAGGACTCCAAAGATCCTACTCCAAGTAGAAATCATGATCAAGTCCAATTAATTAAATCCAATTAATTAAATTAAATTGCAATCCGATTGCAATTGTTCCTTCTTTTAACCACTAACTCTTAGCGGGTTAACCATTTATCAATCTAATTGATTACTTGTGATTCCTAATCACATTCAACCATCGAATCGGTCAATACTTCTAATATGTGTGACCCCATAGGTTCTATTCTGACTGGTAGTGAGATATATTGCGATCTCTATCACAATATCATTGAAAACTCCTTTCAATGGGTTGAAACAATTTTAACTCAACTCATCAGGATTCATCGACCGTCAAGATGATCCTTGTGAGTCTCACCATCCACCAGTGACACCTAGCAGTATGTAGTGGCCACCCAGCAGAATAGAATGATGAACCTCTAGGTGCAGTTATCGTATGATACAGTCCTTCTATCGTGGATCCCTACAGACCGGAGATCATGGATAACTCGTCAAATTCCGTCGTCTGTCATATGTCTAGATTTATTTGACTTGAGTTCGATCGTGAAAAATACTTTCTCCACTTTATATTACTGCCCTGGCCAAGGTCTTAGAACTCAGTCTAATAAATCACATAGGATCACTCCTCTTCTATCAAGGTCGATAGATTCCATGTAAGTGCATACCCTACTTCTACAGTGAACCTACTGCAGCCAATCTACACAACAAGGACCCATATGACTAGAGACCATGTATATGTGCAGTCAAACTACAATAACCTCACTGTGAATAGCCGAAGCACCGCAGGTCAAAGGACCAGTCACACTACTGCAACATCAAGCAAGTCACTGACGAGTGGATAGACATCCAAGTGACTTCTTGTCTTGGTCACGCTCAGTACCCTTGTTCTCTAACAAGCACCTGCACTCTCACTTCAGTGTCCCTACACTGTAGACTCGAGTCTCGTCCATCCATAAGAAAAGTAATCTGTGCACTGATCGGATCGATCACCGTCCTCGTGATGATCCATTGATCAGGAGCATTTAGAAATTAATCACCAATGATACATGGCTCAAATTCTCAACTCTTGAGAATATATATCATCATCTTATTAATTTCTTGGACGATTCATAGACACATAAACAATATGAATGAAAAGAATTCCCATTTATTATTCAATAATAATAAAGTCAAGTACAAATTTATGTCCCAAAATTAATAATGTGTCCGCCAGATTGGCTTCTAGGGCATACATCTAACAATCTCCCACTTGCACTAAAGCCAATCAGTCATATATCTAAGTCCCATCTTCTCAAGGTGGGCTTCAGTCTTCTGCTGATTTAACTGCTTAGTGAGCGAGTTCGCCACGTTGTCCGCGGAGTATACTCTCTGCACCTCGACATATTTCTTCTTGAGATAATCGCGTATGAGGTGAAAGCGTCGCTCTATATGCTTGGACTTCTGATGAGACCTTGGCTCCTTAGCAAGAGCTATGGCGCCATTATTATCGCAGTAGAGTATGATGACATCTGATGGCATTACATCTAACTCTGCAATAAATTTCTTGAACCAGAAGGATTCCTTTGCAGCTTCAGAGGCGGCGATATACTCAGCTTCCATGGTAGAATTAGCAATGATCGGTTGTTTGGAACTCTTCCAATTTACCGTACCACCGTTGCACAAGAACACATATCCAGATGTAGACTTTCTTTCATCAATATCAGTCATGAAGTCTGAATCTGTGTATCCTTCTACCTTTAACTCTGATGATCCTCCAAATACCAAGAACAAATCTTTAATTCTTCTTAAGTACTTAAGAATGTTCTTCACAGCAGTTCAGCTCTTTATCTGGATTTGACTGATATCTGCTAGTGACACTCACAGCAAGGGCTATATCAGGTCGTGTACATAGCATGGCATACATGAGGCTCCCTATTGCCGAAGCATAAGTGATCTTGCTCATGCGTTGTATCTCTTCAGATGTGTTGGGGCACATCTTCTTGGAGAGATGAATCCCATGCCTTAGGGGTAATAGACCCCTCTTGGAGTTTTCAATACTGAACCTCTTCAGTACCTCCTCTATGTACATCTTCTGTGATAGGCCAAGCATCCTTTTAGATCTATCTCTATAGACCTTAATCCCCAAAATGTAGGATGCTTCCCCAAGGTCTTTCATGGAGAACTCTTTTGACAACCAGACCTTGACCGAGGTTAGCATGGGAATATCATTCCCTATCAGGAGGATGTCATCTACGTACAGTACGAGGAACACGACAGCCCTCCCACTAACCTTCTTGTAAACATACGGTTCTTCTTCGTTCTTGATGAAATCAAACGATTTGATCGCATCATTGAAACGAGTGTTCCAACTCCGAGACGCTTGCTTTAGCCCATAGATGGACCTTTACAGCTTGCAGACCTTATGATCTCCATCACTGGAAGTGAAACCCAAAGGCTGCTCCATATAGATATCTTCATCAAGATATCCATTCAGGAAAGCAGTTTTCACATCCATCTGCCATATTTCATAATCATGAAATGCTGCAATGGCAAGCAATGTTCGAATGGATTTCAGCATGGCTACTGGTGAAAAGGTCTCCTGATGGTCAATGCCTTCACGCTGACTATACCCTTTCGCCACTAGCCTTGCCTTATAGGTCTCTACCTTTCCATCCGAACCTATCTTTCTTTTGTAGATCCATTTGCATCCAATAGGTACTATACCCTCTGGTGGATCTACTAAGGTCCAGACTTGGTTGGAATACATGGAGTCTATCTCTGACTTCATGGCTTCCAACCATTTCTCGGAATCGATATCAGATATTGCCTCGTTGTAGGTATTGGGATCCTGTACATGTTTCCTATCTCCTATGAGGAATATTTCTTTTGTACCTCTACTAGTATACCTAAGTATCTATCGGGAGGATGGGAGACCCTACTTGATCTACGAGGTGGAGGAGGTACTACGTGTACTGGCTCTATGTGAATAGGTTCTATAGGATCCACTACTCGTTGCTTTTCAGAGACTTTCTCTTCAAGCTCAATTTTTCTCCCACTGCCTCTATCAAGGATAAACTATTTTTCCAAGAAGACGGCATGTCGGCTCACAAACATATTGTGATCCTCTGAGACGTAAAAATTGTATCCTAATGACTCTTTAGGATATCCAATGAAACGAGCACTTATCGTCCTAGGCTCTAACTTATCCGCCTGTTATCGTTTGACGTGGGCCGGACATCCCCAAATCTTGAGATGACCAAGACTTGGCTTCTTACCATACCATATCTCATACGGTGTGGTAGGAACGGATTTAGAGGAAACTCTATTCAATAAGTAAATTACATATAATAAGGCATCTCTCCAAAGAAACATAGGTAGATCAGTGAAGCTCATCATGGATCGGACCATATCCAATAGAGTCCGATTCCTCCTTTCTGACACCCCGTTGAGTTGAGGTGTACCTGGAGGCGTCCATTGTGAGACTATGCCATTCTCCTTGAGATAGTCCCGGAATCCCCCACTAAGGTATTCTCCTCCTCGATCTGATCGAAGAACTTTAAGAATTTTTTCGGTCTGTTTTTCTACTTCATTTCTGAATTATTTGAACTTTTCAAAAGACTCAGATTTGTATCTCATAAGATACACAAACCCATATCGTGAATAGTCATCGGTAAAGGTAATAAAGTACGAATAACGATCCCTGGCTGACACATCAAATGGGCCACACACATCAGTATGTACCAGGGTAAGTATTTCAGTGGTCCTCTCCCCATGTCCTACAAAGGGTAATCTAGCCATTTTTTCTTGAAGACAGGTCTCACAAACTGGATATGACTCGGAAATCAATGGGCCGAGAAGCTCATCTTTCTCCATTTTGTTCATTCTGTCCTCTCCAATATGGCCAAGCCTGAGGTGCCACAAATACTTCTGGTTTATCTCATCTCTGGATCTTTTAGATCCTATGGCACTCACCACTTGCTCAGACACATTCACAGACACATCAATATGTAAGTGATAGAGACTGTCAATCATAAAACCACGTGCAACTAATTTATTTCTGAAATAAATAGAACAACAGTCTTTGTCAAATGTCATAACATGACCATCCTGTGCTGTTGCCCAGATAGACAACCCAAGAGGGGGGGGGGTGAATTGGGTTTTAAATTAATTTGGATAATTAAAACGTTATGGATGATTAATTAAAAACTATTGCAAGTTATTTAATTAATGCTAAGTGCTGTGAGTGATGTGAGAGGAAGAAGAGAAGAGACAATCCAATGCAAACACAGAGTTTTATAGTGGTTCGGAGCTACCCCTTGCTCCTACGTCCACTCCCCAAGTCTCTCTTGGGAATTCACTATAACCCCCTTGGATTACAGCCGGTTGTTTTGCAAGCTCACAACCAAACTTGTTGTTTTACGAGCTCACAACGAACTCGGTCGGTTTTCCCAGGCTCACCGACTAGAACCAACCCTGATTGTTTTTCCGGGCTCACAATCAAACCCTTACACACGTTGGTTTTAACTTGGCTCACCAACCAACCTTAATCCCCTTGATTCAATCCCCCGATTGAACCAAGTAAATACAGTGTGTAAAAGAAAACAGAAAACAGCTTCTCAAAAAGCAGATAAAAACAATATGAACAATAAATGAAGTTAAGAAGCCTCAAACGCTTTTAGATCGGAGATGAGGAATGGCTTCTTGAACTTCTGGTCTCCTCTTGAAAGAGTGGAAGACTTGAATGCAGGAGGAGGAAGCTTTTAATGTTGAGAAGATGTAGTTGGATGCAGTTATTGCAGATCTTTCCTCTTTTTCGTTGAAGAACAAGTTGCAAAGTTGAAAGCTTGAATGCTTGGAGTGGAATGGTTGTTCTCTCCCTTGCTACAGTCTTCTGTGGCTATTTAAGCCAACCCCCACGGAAACTAGCCGTTACACTGCTTTTTTTGTCCGTTCTGCACACTCTGCGCAGCCTGACAATATGACCGTTGGTAGGTTGGAGTCGACTCGCGCGATCAGGAGTCGACTCGGCTGTAGCGGGAGTCGACTCAAGCTTTTCCGGAGTCGACTCAGCAACTGTTCCAAATTTGAATTAAAGTTGTCGTCACGACTGGGAGTCGACTCGTCTTGACCCGGAGTCGACTCGCCAACTTCTGGAGCTGACCTGGCAATTTTGGAGTCGGCTCATCCACTGAAGTCCGTGGATCCAATTTTGAATTTTGTCCACTCGAGTCGACTCGACTGTCCTTGGAGTCGACTCGAATCTCAGAGCCCGAACTCCCGATTCTCTGTCTTTTGGCTCATCCAGTCTTGGAGTCGACTCGAACTTCCTTGGAGTCGACTCGGCTCTCAGTTTCCGAAAGTTGGTCTTCTGCCTTTTGACGTGAAGCTTGTCTTGGAGTCGACTCGAGCTGTCTGGGAGTCGACTCGAATCTCAGACTCGAAAACTGCTCTCTGACTTTTCTTTATGTACCTCTTGGAGTCGACTCTTACTACCCTGGAGTCGACTCATTGAACATTGGAGTCGACTCGCGCACTTCAGGAGTCGACTCGTTGACAGGTTCTGAGATGAGGCTTTCTGTTCTTCTTTCTGTTCTCAGTCGGAGTCGACTCGTACTAGTCTGGAGTCGACTCGAGCTCGTGCCAGTGAACTTGATACGCTTGGAGCCGACTCGTGATACTCGGGAGTCGACTCGAGTCTCAGACTTTGGTTCAGCAGACTTCTTAACTTATCCAAAATACTATGAACCAAATCTAGAGACACTTGGACAGGATTTTCACTGAAACACTCAATTGAATTCATTAGTAATCACAAGATATACTCAAATGCTTTGAGCTCATCAAAATCAAATGGGGTTTTAATCAATCACTCCACAATCTCCCCCTTTTTGATGATGACAAAACTTTTGAGTATATGTAAAATGACTTGCTCAATAAATAATGAAATAAAATCCATAAATGAATTCAAATGTCTGATAATTTAATTTATCCAAGTTTGAAAGGAGTGAAACAACAAATTTCGGAGTTAAAGCTCCCCCTTTCATTTGGAATTATATAAGCCTTCATATTATGCAATCAATTGTTTGGCTTATATGTCATTAATGATTTAGCTTGATTAAGATTCAGATTCTCCCCCTCAACATATGCATTCAACTATGTTTTGATTCTCTGAATTTCCTTTTAATGCTTTGAAGTTTTTGAACTGAATTTTTTGTTTTTAGAGGAAAAATCTGTCAATTTGTTCTTGAGTAGGATTCAGCTAATCTCCGAATATCCCTTGAATAGATTCTGGAGATTACTCCATTAGGAGCCCCAAAAGAGAGATAATGAGCCTCGAGGTACCGAATCCACTTAGAACAAATTTGTGTGTGTTTTTAAGAGTTTATCTTTTTATTTATTTCCATTGATTTCTTTTACATATTTTTTTCATATTTCTCCCCTTTTACACATTTTATACATATTTCTCCCCCTTTTTGTCATCATACCAAAAAGGAGGTAATCAACCACAATCAATGGCACAACCAATCATCAAATGGCACATAATTGAAGATAAGATGTCTACTCATTGTATTGATATGAATTGAAGTAGATTTGAGCATACAATAAGTAAAACAATACAAAACAGAACTCAAACACATCTATGTCCTCCTCGAGGATGAAGCTCCCCCTCTCGAGGATGCATCTCCTCCTCTGGAGGATGTGGCTCCTCCTCTGGAGGATGTGGCTCCCCCTCTCAAGGATGGTGCTCCTCCTCTCAATCGGCTCTGCTCCATGAGGAGGGTGACTGCATCTGTGACATGGCCAAGCTGTGTGATGATAGACGTGGTGGCTCTGCTATGTGTAGTGGAGAGCTCTGTCACCGACGCCTGAAGCCCAGTCACCGATGTCTGAAGTGCGTCCAGCTTGTCGATGAGTACATTCGACAAGCGCTCGGCCCCCTCGGTGGTGGTGTGCATGTCACGACCTATCTCTTCTCGCATCTGTCGAGTGGAGCTCGTGACCTCACTCATGCTGTGGAACTGGGCCTGGACCAAACTCCGGACATTGTAGATCTCTTCCCGTACATGAGCCGTCATGTCAGTCACGGCTGTCAAGGAAGGGACCAACTGAGAAGATACGGGTGCAGGAGTGGGAGCAGGCACCGCACCTCGGAGCTCCCGAAGCAGCTCATCCCTCACCTCTCTGACTATCTCCTGTCGCAGCTCCCGGAGCTGCTCAGGATCAATCCGGACCGCCATAGAGGGTGGTGCCGAGGAGGAAGGTCCGGCGGAGGTGGTAGGAGCAGGAGGAGTGGATGGAAGGTCTGGATGGTCTGGAAGGTCTGGGTAGTCTGAATCGGGCTCAGGACTGGGTGAAGGTCTGGTGGTCTGAGCGGTGAGGGTAGACTTCCTAACCCAGATCCCTTCTCTCTTCCGAAACCCCATCCTGTGCATGGTCCCCGTACACAAGCGATCTGTCCATCGCAATGCACGAGAGGGTTCCCTCTCAGGAATGGGAATCTCGTACTCCCTAAAGAGAAGAGTAAAAATCATGCCGTATGGGAGGGTGAGCCTAGGTCTATCTAGGGGCTCACACATATACCTATAGATGAGTTTGGGGAAGTTGACCGGGGTGTCCTGAAGAATGTAAGACATAATAGCTAGGTCCCTCTCATTTACAAAATCAAATCTTCCTATTTTAGGGAAGATGGACCTGGACAGAATACTCAAAAGGATTCTCACTTCAATAGGAAGTGAGCTAGCAGATACCTCGTCTAGGGGGGACTGAGGTGGATGCCCTAAGACGACCGTAAGCGCCTCAACTCTATCCTCAGGGTGTGCGGGAGCCACCCCTA